>NC_092794.1:6211404-6514692 GCF_918797505.1 Bemisia tabaci
GGGAAGGAATGCAGGGAGCCGGCGCCCGGACTGTGGAATGTCACTGATAGACATAAATTCCACCCTCGGGTCCGTAAGGCTTTCAACGGTGAGAATCCTGGCATTTTAGCGCAGAAACAGCGTACGACGACTCCTTACGGAACGTCGGCGATAGACATAAATTCCACAGTCAGAGGGAAGGAATGCAGGGAGCCGGCGCCGGACTGTGGAATGTCACTGATAGACATAAATTCCACCCTCGGGTCGTAAGGCTTCAAGCGGTGAAGAATCCTGGCATTTTAGCGCAGAAACAGCGTACGACGACTCCTTAGGAACGTCGGCGATAGACATAAATTCCACAGTCCAGGGAAGGAATGCAGGGAGCCGGCGCCGACTGTGGAATGTCACTGATAGACATAAATTCCACCCTCGGGTCCGTAAGGCTTCCAACGGTGAGAATCCTGGCATTGTAGCGCAGAAACAGCGTACGACGACTCCTTACGGAAGTCGGCGATAGACATAAATTCCACAGTCAGAGGGAAGGAATGCAGGGAGCCGGCGCCGGACTGTGGAATGTCACTGATAGACATAAATTTCCACCCTCGGGTCCGTAAGGCTTCAACGGTGAGAATCCTGGCATTTTAGTGCAGCAGAAACAGCGTACGACGACTCCTTACGGAACGTCGGCGATAGACATAAATTCCACAGTCAGCGGGAAAGGAATGCAGGGAGCCGGCGCCGAACTGTGGAATGTCACTGATAGACATAAATTCCACCCTCGGGTCCGTAAGGCTTCAAGCGGTGAGAATCCTGGCCGTTTAATGCAGAAACAGCGTACAACCACTCCTTACGGAACGTCGGCGATAGACATAAATTCCACAGTCAGCGGGAAGGAATGCAGGGAGCCGGCGCCGGACTGTGGAATGTCAATGATAGACATAAATTCCACCCTCGGGTCCGTAAGGCTTTCAACGGTGAGAATCCTGGCATTTTAATGCAGAAACAGCGTACGACGACTCCTTACGGAACGTCGGCGATAGACATAAATTCCACAGTCAGAGGAAGGAATGCAGGGAGCCGGCGCCGGACTGTGGAATGTCACTGATAGACATAAATTCCACCCTCGGGTCCGTAAGGCTTCAACGGTAGAGAATCCTGGCATTTTAGCGCAGAAACAGCGTACGACGACTCCTTACGGAACGTCGGCGATAGACATAAATTCCACAGTCAGAGGGAAGGAATGCAGGGAGCCGGCGCCGGACTGTGGAATGTCACTGATAGACATAAATTCCACCATCGGGTCCGTAAGGCTTCAAGCGGTGAGAATCCTGGCATTTTAATGCAGAAACAGCGTACGACGACTCCTTACGGAACGTCGGCGATAGACATTAATTCCACAGTCAGAGGGAAGGAATGCAGGGAGCCGGCGCCGGACTGTGGAATGTCACTGATAGACATAAATTCCACCCTCGGTCCGTAAGGCTTCAACGTGAGAATACCTGGCATTTTAGCGCAGAAACAGCGTACGACGACTCCTTACGGAACGTCGCGCGATAGACATAAATTCCACAGTCAGGGAAGGAATGAGCAGGGAGCGGCGCCGACTGTAGAATGTCACTGATAGACATAAATTCCACCATCGGGTCCGTAAGGCTTCAAGCGGTGAGAATCCTGGCATTTTAGCGCAGAAACAGCGTACAACCACTCCTTCCGGAACGTCGGCGATAGACATAAATCCACAGTCAGAGGGAAGGAATGCAGGAGCCGGCGCCGGACTGTGGAATGTCACTGATAGACATAAATTCCACCCTCGGGTCCGTAAGGCTTCGACCGGTGAGAATCCTGGCATTTTAGCGCAGAAACAGCGTACGACGACTCCTTACGGAACGTCGGCGATAGACATAAATTCCACAGTCAGAGGGAAGGAATGCAGGGGCCGGCGCCGGACTGTGGAAAGTCACTGATAGACATAAATTCCACCCTCGGGTCCGTAAGGCTTCAATTGTATGAGAATCCTGGCATTTTAGCGCAGAAACAGCGTACGACGACGCTCCTTACGGAACGTCGGCGATAGACATAAATTCCACAGTCAGAGGGAAGGAATGCAGGGAGGGCCGCGCCGGACTGTGGAATGTCACTGATAGACATAAATTCCACCCTCGGGTCCGTAAGGCTTTCAACGGTGAGAATCCTGGCATTTTTGCGCAGAAACAGCGTACGACGGACTCCTTACGGAACGTCGCGATAGACATAAATTCCACAGTCAGAGGGAAGGAATGCAGGGAGCCGGCGCCGGACTGTGGAATGTCACTGATAGACATAAATTCCACCCTCGGGTCCGTAAGGCTTCAACGGTTGAGAATCCTGGCATTTTAATGCAGAAACAGCGGAAACGACTCCTTACGGAACGTCGGCGATAGACATAATTCCACAGTCAGAGGGAAGGAATGCAGGGAGCCGGCGCCGGACTGTGGAATGTCACTGATAGACATAAATTCCACCCTCGGGTTCCGTAAGGCGTCAAGCGGTAAGAATCCTGGCATTTTAGCGCAGAGAAGAAAGCGTACGACGACTCCTTACGGAACGTCGGCGATAGACATAAATTCCACAGTCAGAGGGAAGGAATGCAGGGAGCCGGCGCCGGACTGTGGAATGTCACTGATAGACATAAATTCCACCCTCGGGTCCGTAAGGCTTCAATCGTGGAATCCTGGCATTTTAGCGCAGAAACAGCGTACGACGACTCCTTACGGAACGTCGGCGATAGACATAAATTCCACAGTCAGAGGGAAGGAATGCAGGGAGCGCCGCGCCGGACTGTGGAATGTCACTGATAGACATAAATTCCACCTCGGGTCCGTAAGGCTTCAACGGTGAGAATCCTGGCATTTTAATGCAGAAACAGCGTACAACGACTCCTTACGGAACGTCGGCGATAGACATAAATTCCACAGTCAGCGGGAAGGAATGCAGGGAGCCGGCGCCGGACTGTGGAATGTCACTGATAGACATAAATTCCACCCTCGGGTCCGTAGGCTTCTTTCGGTGAGAATCCTGGCATTTTAGCGCAGAAAAGCAGAAACAACGTACGACGACTCCTTACGGAACGTCGGCGATAGACATAAATTCCACAGTCAGAGGGAAGGAATGCAGGGAGCCGGCGCCGGACTGTGGAATGTCACTGATAGACATAAATTCCACCCTCGGGTCCGTAAGGCTTCCAACGGTGAGAATCCTGGCATTTTAGTGCAGAAACAGCGTACGACGACTCCTTACGGAACGTCGGCGATAGACATAAATTCCACAGTCAGCGGGAAGGAATGCAGGGAGCCGGCGCCGGACTGTGGAATGTCACTGATAGACATAAATTCCACCCTCGGGTCCGTAAGGCTTCAAGCGGTGAGAATCCTGGCATTTAATGCAGAAACAGCGTACGACCACTCCTTACGGAACGTCGGCGATAGACATAAATTCCACAGTCAGAGGGAAGGAATGCAGGGAGCCGGCGCCGGACTGTGGAATGTCACTGATAGACATAAATTCCACCTCGGGTCCGTAAGGCTTCAAGCGGTGAGAATCCTGGCATTTTAGCGCAGAAACAGCGTACGACGACTCCTTACGGAACGTCGGCGATAGACATAAATTCCACAGTCAGAGGGAAGGAATGCAGGGAGCCGGCGCCGGACTGTGGAATGTCACTGATAGACATAAATTCCACCATCGGGTCCGTAGGCTTCAAGCGGTGAGAGAATCCTGGCATTTTAGCGCAGAAAGAAACAGCGTACAACGACTCCTTCCGGAACGTCGGCGATAGACATAAATTCACAGTCAGAGGGAAGGAATGCAGGAGCCGGCGCCGGACTGTGGAATGTCACTGATAGACAAAATTCCACCCTCGGGTCCGTAAGGCGTCAAGCGGTAGAATCCTGGCATTTTAGCGCGCAGAAACAACGTACGACGACTCCTTACGGAACGTCGGCGATAGACAATAAATTCCACAGTCAGAGGGAAGGAATGCAGGGGAGCCGGCGCCGGACTGTGGAATGTCACTGATAGACATAAATTCCACCCTCGGGTCCGTAAGCTTCAAGCGGTGAGAATCCTGGCATTTTAGCGCAGAAAAGCGTACGACGACTCCTTACGGAACGTCGGCGATAGACATAAATTCCACAGTCAGCGGGAAGGAATGCAGGGAGCCGGCGCCGGACTGTGGAATGTCACTGATAGACATAAATTCCACCCTCGGGTCCGTAAGGCTTTCAACCGTGAGAATCCTGGCATTTTAGCGCAGAAACAGCGTACGACGACTCCTTACGGAACGTCGGCGATAGACATAAATTCCACAGTCAGAGGGAAGGAATGCAGGGAGCCGGCGCCGGACTGTGGAATGTCACTGATAGACATAAATTCCACCCTCGGGTCCGTAAGGCTTCAACGGTGAGAATCCTGGCATTTTAGCGCAGAAACAGCGTACGACGACTCCTTACGGAACGTCGGCGATAGACATAAATTCCACAGTCAGCGGGAAGGAATGCAGGGAGCTGGCGCCGGACTGTGGAATGTCACTGATAGACATAAATTCCACCCTCGGGTCCGTAAGGCGTCAATTGGTAAGAATCCTGGCATTTTAGCGCAGAAACAGCGTACAACGACTCCTTACGGAACGTCGGCGATAGACATAAATTCCACAGTCAGAGGGAAGGAATGCAGGGAGCCGGCGCCGGACTTGGAATGCACTGATAACATAAATTCCACCCTCGGGTCCGTAAGGCTTCAACGTGAGAATCCTGGAATTTTAGCGCAGAAACAGCGTACGGGAGCCTTACGAACGTCGGCGATTAGACATAAGTTGAACAGTCAGCGGGGGAAGGAATGCAGAAAGCCGGCGCCGGACTGTGGAATGTCACTGATAGACATAAATTCCACCCTCGGGTCCGTAAGGCTTCAAGCGGTGAGAATCCTGGCATTTTAGCGCAGAAACAGCGTGCGACGACTCCTTACGGAACGTCGGCGATAGACATAAATTCCACAGTCAGAGGGAAGGAATGCAGGGAGCCGGCGCCGGACTGTGGAATGTCACTGATAGACATAAATTCCACCCTCGGGTCCGTAAGGCGTCAATTGGTAAGAATCCTGGCATTTTAGCGCAGAAACAACGTACGACGACTCCTTACGGAACGGCGACGATAGACATAAATTCCACAGTCAGCGGAAAGGAATGCAGGGAGCTGGCGCCGGACTGTGGAATGTCACTGATAGACATGAATTCCACCATCGGGTCCGTAAGGCTTCAAGCGGGGAGAATCCTGGCATTTTAGCGCAGAAACAGCGTACGACGACTCCTTACGGAACGTCGGCGATAGACATAAATTCCACAGTCAGAGGGAAGGAATGCAGGGAGCCGGCGCCGGACTGTGGAATGTCACTGATAGACATAAATTCCACCCTCGGGTCCGTAAGGCTTCAAGCGGTGAGAATCCTGGCATTTTAGCGCAGAAACAGCGTACGACGACTCCTTACGGAACGTCGGCGATAGACATAAATTCCACAGTCAGAGGGAAGGAATGCAGGGAGCCGGCGCCGGACTGTGGAATGTCACTGATAGACATAAATTCCACCCTCGGGTCCGTAAGGCTTCAAGCGGTGAGAATCCTGGCATTTTAGCGCAGAAACAGCGTACGACGACTCCTTACGGAACGTCGGCGATAGACATAAATTCCACAGTCAGAGGGAAGGAATGCAGGGAGCCGGCGCCGGACTGTGGAATGTCACTGATAGACATAAATTCCACCCTCGGGTCCGTAAGGCTTTCAAGCGGTGAGAATCCTGGCATTTTAGCGCAGAAACAGCGTACGACGACTCCTTACGGAACGTCGGCGATAGACATAAATTCCACAGTCAGAGGGAAGGAATGCAGGGAGCCGGCGCCGGACTGTGGAATGTCACTGATAGACATAAATTCCACCCTCGGGTCCGTAAGGCTTCAAGCGGTGAGAATCCTGGCATTTTAGCGCAGAAACAGCGTACGACGACTCCTTACGGAACGTCGGCGATAGACATAAATTCCACAGTCAGAGGGAAGGAATGCAGGGAGCCGGCGCCGGACTGTGGAATGTCACTGATAGACATAAATTCCACCCTCGGGTCCGTAAGGCTTCAAGCGGTGAGAATCCTGGCATTTTAGCGCAGAAACAGCGTACGACGACTCCTTACGGAACGTCGGCGATAGACATAAATTCCACAGTCAGAGGGAAGGAATGCAGGGAGCCGGCGCCGGACTGTGGAATGTCACTGATAGACATAAATTCCACCCTCGGGTCCGTAAGGCTTCAAGCGGTGAGAATCCTGGCATTTTAGCGCAGAAACAGCGTACGACGACTCCTTACGGAACGTCGGCGATAGACATAAATTCCACAGTCAGAGGGAAGGAATGCAGGGAGCCGGCGCCGGACTGTGGAATGTCACTGATAGACATAAATTCCACCCTCGGGTCCGTAAGGCTTCAAGCGGTGAGAATCCTGGCATTTTAGCGCAGAAACAGCGTACGACGACTCCTTACGGAACGTCGGCGATAGACATAAATTCCACAGTCAGAGGGAAGGAATGCAGGGAGCCGGCGCCGGACTGTGGAATGTCACTGATAGACATAAATTCCACCCTCGGGTCCGTAAGGCTTCAAGCGGTGAGAATCCTGGCATTTTAGCGCAGAAACAGCGTACGACGACTCCTTACGGAACGTCGGCGATAGACATAAATTCCACAGTCAGAGGGAAGGAATGCAGGGAGCCGGCGCCGGACTGTGGAATGTCACTGATAGACATAAATTCCACCCTCGGGTCCGTAAGGCTTCAAGCGGTGAGAATCCTGGCATTTTAGCGCAGAAACAGCGTACGACGACTCCTTACGGAACGTCGGCGATAGACATAAATTCCACAGTCAGAGGGAAGGAATGCAGGGAGCCGGCGCCGGACTGTGGAATGTCACTGATAGACATAAATTCCACCCTCGGGTCCGTAAGGCTTCAAGCGGTGAGAATCCTGGCATTTTAGCGCAGAAACAGCGTACGACGACTCCTTACGGAACGTCGGCGATAGACATAAATTCCACAGTCAGAGGGAAGGAATGCGGGGAGCCGGCGCCGGACTGTGGAATGTCACTGATAGACATAAATTCCACCCTCGGGTCCGTAAGGCTTCAAGCGGTGAGAATCCTGGCATTTTAGCGCAGAAACAGCGTACGACGACTCCTTACGGAACGTCGGCGATAGACATAAATTCCACAGTCAGAGGGAAGGAATGCAGGGAGCCGGCGCCGGACTGTGGAATGTCACTGATAGACATAAATTCCACCCTCGGGTCCGTAAGGCTTCAAGCGGTGAGAATCCTGGCATTTTAGCGCAGAAACAGCGTACGACGACTCCTTACGGAACGTCGGCGATAGACATAAATTCCACAGTCAGAGGGAAGGAATGCAGGGAGCCGGCGCCGGACTGTGGAATGTCACTGATAGACATAAATTCCACCCTCGGGTCCGTAAGGCTTCAAGCGGTGAGAATCCTGGCATTTTAGCGCAGAAACAGCGTACGACGACTCCTTACGGAACGTCGGCGATAGACATAAATTCCACAGTCAGAGGGAAGGAATGCAGGGAGCCGGCGCCGGACTGTGGAATGTCACTGATAGACATAAATTCCACCCTCGGGTCCGTAAGGCTTCAAGCGGTGAGAATCCTGGCATTTTAGCGCAGAAACAGCGTACGACGACTCCTTACGGAACGTCGGCGATAGACATAAATTCCACAGTCAGAGGGAAGGAATGCGGGAGCCGGCGCCGGACTGTGGAATGTCACTGATAGACATAAATTCCACCCTCGGGTCCGTAAGGCTTCAAGCGGTGAGAATCCTGGCATTTTAGCGCAGAAACAGCGTACGACGACTCCTTACGGAACGTCGGCGATAGACATAAATTCCACAGTCAGAGGGAAGGAATGCAGGGAGCCGGCGCCGGACTGTGGAATGTCACTGATAGACATAAATTCCACCCTCGGGTCCGTAAGGCTTCAAGCGGTGAGAATCCTGGCATTTTAGCGCAGAAACAGCGTACGACGACTCCTTACGGAACGTCGGCGATAGACATAAATTCCACAGTCAGAGGGAAGGAATGCAGGGAGCCGGCGCCGGACTGTGGAATGTCACTGATAGACATAAATTCCACCCTCGGGTCCGTAAGGCTTCAAGCGGTGAGAATCCTGGCATTTTAGCGCAGAAACAGCGTACGACGACTCCTTACGGAACGTCGGCGATAGACATAAATTCCACAGTCAGAGGGAAGGAATGCAGGGAGCCGGCGCCGGACTGTGGAATGTCACTGATAGACATAAATTCCACCCTCGGGTCCGTAAGGCTTCAAGCGGTGAGAATCCTGGCATTTTAGCGCAGAAACAGCGTACGACGACTCCTTACGGAACGTCGGCGATAGACATAAATTCCACAGTCAGAGGGAAGGAATGCAGGGAGCCGGCGCCGGACTGTGGAATGTCACTGATAGACATAAATTCCACCCTCGGGTCCGTAAGGCTTCAAGCGGTGAGAATCCTGGCATTTTAGCGCAGAAACAGCGTACGACGACTCCTTACGGAACGTCGGCGATAGACATAAATTCCACAGTCAGAGGGAAGGAATGCAGGGAGCCGGCGCCGGACTGTGGAATGTCACTGATAGACATAAATTCCACCCTCGGGTCCGTAAGGCTTCAAGCGGTGAGAATCCTGGCATTTTAGCGCAGAAACAGCGTACGACGACTCCTTACGGAACGTCGGCGATAGACATAAATTCCACAGTCAGAGGGAAGGAATGCAGGGAGCCGGCGCCGGACTGTGGAATGTCACTGATAGACATAAATTCCACCCTCGGGTCCGTAAGGCTTCAAGCGGTGAGAATCCTGGCATTTTAGCGCAGAAACAGCGTACGACGACTCCTTACGGAACGTCGGCGATAGACATAAATTCCACAGTCAGAGGGAAGGAATGCAGGGAGCCGGCGCCGGACTGTGGAATGTCACTGATAGACATAAATTCCACCCTCGGGTCCGTAAGGCTTCAAGCGGTGAGAATCCTGGCATTTTAGCGCAGAAACAGCGTACGACGACTCCTTACGGAACGTCGGCGATAGACATAAATTCCACAGTCAGAGGGAAGGAATGCAGGGAGCCGGCGCCGGACTGTGGAATGTCACTGATAGACATAAATTCCACCCTCGGGTCCGTAAGGCTTCAAGCGGTGAGAATCCTGGCATTTTAGCGCAGAAACAGCGTACGACGACTCCTTACGGAACGTCGGCGATAGACATAAATTCCACAGTCAGAGGGAAGGAATGCAGGGAGCCGGCGCCGGACTGTGGAATGTCACTGATAGACATAAATTCCACCCTCGGGTCCGTAAGGCTTCAAGCGGTGAGAATCCTGGCATTTTAGCGCAGAAACAGCGTACGACGACTCCTTACGGAACGTCGGCGATAGACATAAATTCCACAGTCAGAGGGAAGGAATGCAGGGAGCCGGCGCCGGACTGTGGAATGTCACTGATAGACATAAATTCCACCCTCGGGTCCGTAAGGCTTCAAGCGGTGAGAATCCTGGCATTTTAGCGCAGAAACAGCGTACGACGACTCCTTACGGAACGTCGGCGATAGACATAAATTCCACAGTCAGAGGGAAGGAATGCAGGGAGCCGGCGCCGGACTGTGGAATGTCACTGATAGACATAAATTCCACCCTCGGGTCCGTAAGGCTTCAAGCGGTGAGAATCCTGGCATTTTAGCGCAGAAACAGCGTACGACGACTCCTTACGGAACGTCGGCGATAGACATAAATTCCACAGTCAGAGGGAAGGAATGCAGGGAGCCGGCGCCGGACTGTGGAATGTCACTGATAGACATAAATTCCACCCTCGGGTCCGTAAGGCTTCAAGCGGTGAGAATCCTGGCATTTTAGCGCAGAAACAGCGTACGACGACTCCTTACGGAACGTCGGCGATAGACATAAATTCCACAGTCAGAGGGAAGGAATGCAGGGAGCCGGCGCCGGACTGTGGAATGTCACTGATAGACATAAATTCCACCCTCGGGTCCGTAAGGCTTCAAGCGGTGAGAATCCTGGCATTTTAGCGCAGAAACAGCGTACGACGACTCCTTACGGAACGTCGGCGATAGACATAAATTCCACAGTCAGAGGGAAGGAATGCAGGGAGCCGGCGCCGGACTGTGGAATGTCACTGATAGACATAAATTCCACCCTCGGGTCCGTAAGGCTTCAAGCGGTGAGAATCCTGGCATTTTAGCGCAGAAACAGCGTACGACGACTCCTTACGGAACGTCGGCGATAGACATAAATTCCACAGTCAGAGGGAAGGAATGCAGGGAGCCGGCGCCGGACTGTGGAATGTCACTGATAGACATAAATTCCACCCTCGGGTCCGTAAGGCTTCAAGCGGTGAGAATCCTGGCATTTTAGCGCAGAAACAGCGTACGACGACTCCTTACGGAACGTCGGCGATAGACATAAATTCCACAGTCAGAGGGAAGGAATGCAGGGAGCCGGCGCCGGACTGTGGAATGTCACTGATAGACATAAATTCCACCCTCGGGTCCGTAAGGCTTCAAGCGGTGAGAATCCTGGCATTTTAGCGCAGAAACAGCGTACGACGACTCCTTACGGAACGTCGGCGATAGACATAAATTCCACAGTCAGAGGGAAGGAATGCAGGGAGCCGGCGCCGGACTGTGGAATGTCACTGATAGACATAAATTCCACCCTCGGGTCCGTAAGGCTTCAAGCGGTGAGAATCCTGGCATTTTAGCGCAGAAACAGCGTACGACGACTCCTTACGGAACGTCGGCGATAGACATAAATTCCACAGTCAGAGGGAAGGAATGCAGGGAGCCGGCGCCGGACTGTGGAATGTCACTGATAGACATAAATTCCACCCTCGGGTCCGTAAGGCTTCAAGCGGTGAGAATCCTGGCATTTTAGCGCAGAAACAGCGTACGACGACTCCTTACGGAACGTCGGCGATAGACATAAATTCCACAGTCAGAGGGAAGGAATGCAGGGAGCCGGCGCCGGACTGTGGAATGTCACTGATAGACATAAATTCCACCCTCGGGTCCGTAAGGCTTCAAGCGGTGAGAATCCTGGCATTTTAGCGCAGAAACAGCGTACGACGACTCCTTACGGAACGTCGGCGATAGACATAAATTCCACAGTCAGAGGGAAGGAATGCAGGGAGCCGGCGCCGGACTGTGGAATGTCACTGATAGACATAAATTCCACCCTCGGGTCCGTAAGGCTTCAAGCGGTGAGAATCCTGGCATTTTAGCGCAGAAACAGCGTACGACGACTCCTTACGGAACGTCGGCGATAGACATAAATTCCACAGTCAGAGGGAAGGAATGCAGGGAGCCGGCGCCGGACTGTGGAATGTCACTGATAGACATAAATTCCACCCTCGGGTCCGTAAGGCTTCAAGCGGTGAGAATCCTGGCATTTTAGCGCAGAAACAGCGTACGACGACTCCTTACGGAACGTCGGCGATAGACATAAATTCCACAGTCAGAGGGAAGGAATGCAGGGAGCCGGCGCCGGACTGTGGAATGTCACTGATAGACATAAATTCCACCCTCGGGTCCGTAAGGCTTCAAGCGGTGAGAATCCTGGCATTTTAGCGCAGAAACAGCGTACGACGACTCCTTACGGAACGTCGGCGATAGACATAAATTCCACAGTCAGAGGGAAGGAATGCAGGGAGCCGGCGCCGGACTGTGGAATGTCACTGATAGACATAAATTCCACCCTCGGGTCCGTAAGGCTTCAAGCGGTGAGAATCCTGGCATTTTAGCGCAGAAACAGCGTACGACGACTCCTTACGGAACGTCGGCGATAGACATAAATTCCACAGTCAGAGGGAAGGAATGCAGGGAGCCGGCGCCGGACTGTGGAATGTCACTGATAGACATAAATTCCACCCTCGGGTCCGTAAGGCTTCAAGCGGTGAGAATCCTGGCATTTTAGCGCAGAAACAGCGTACGACGACTCCTTACGGAACGTCGGCGATAGACATAAATTCCACAGTCAGAGGGAAGGAATGCAGGGAGCCGGCGCCGGACTGTGGAATGTCACTGATAGACATAAATTCCACCCTCGGGTCCGTAAGGCTTCAAGCGGTGAGAATCCTGGCATTTTAGCGCAGAAACAGCGTACGACGACTCCTTACGGAACGTCGGCGATAGACATAAATTCCACAGTCAGAGGGAAGGAATGCAGGGAGCCGGCGCCGGACTGTGGAATGTCACTGATAGACATAAATTCCACCCTCGGGTCCGTAAGGCTTCAAGCGGTGAGAATCCTGGCATTTTAGCGCAGAAACAGCGTACGACGACTCCTTACGGAACGTCGGCGATAGACATAAATTCCACAGTCAGAGGGAAGGAATGCAGGGAGCCGGCGCCGGACTGTGGAATGTCACTGATAGACATAAATTCCACCCTCGGGTCCGTAAGGCTTCAAGCGGTGAGAATCCTGGCATTTTAGCGCAGAAACAGCGTACGACGACTCCTTACGGAACGTCGGCGATAGACATAAATTCCACAGTCAGAGGGAAGGAATGCAGGGAGCCGGCGCCGGACTGTGGAATGTCACTGATAGACATAAATTCCACCCTCGGGTCCGTAAGGCTTCAAGCGGTGAGAATCCTGGCATTTTAGCGCAGAAACAGCGTACGACGACTCCTTACGGAACGTCGGCGATAGACATAAATTCCACAGTCAGAGGGAAGGAATGCAGGGAGCCGGCGCCGGACTGTGGAATGTCACTGATAGACATAAATTCCACCCTCGGGTCCGTAAGGCTTCAAGCGGTGAGAATCCTGGCATTTTAGCGCAGAAACAGCGTACGACGACTCCTTACGGAACGTCGGCGATAGACATAAATTCCACAGTCAGAGGGAAGGAATGCGGGAGCCGGCGCCGGACTGTGGAATGTCACTGATAGACATAAATTCCACCCTCGGGTCCGTAAGGCTTCAAGCGGTGAGAATCCTGGCATTTTAGCGCAGAAACAGCGTACGACGACTCCTTACGGAACGTCGGCGATAGACATAAATTCCACAGTCAGAGGGAAGGAATGCAGGGAGCCGGCGCCGGACTGTGGAATGTCACTGATAGACATAAATTCCACCCTCGGGTCCGTAAGGCTTCAAGCGGTGAGAATCCTGGCATTTTAGCGCAGAAACAGCGTACGACGACTCCTTACGGAACGTCGGCGATAGACATAAATTCCACAGTCAGAGGGAAGGAATGCAGGGAGCCGGCGCCGGACTGTGGAATGTCACTGATAGACATAAATTCCACCCTCGGGTCCGTAAGGCTTCAAGCGGTGAGAATCCTGGCATTTTAGCGCAGAAACAGCGTACGACGACTCCTTACGGAACGTCGGCGATAGACATAAATTCCACAGTCAGAGGGAAGGAATGCAGGGAGCCGGCGCCGGACTGTGGAATGTCACTGATAGACATAAATTCCACCCTCGGGTCCGTAAGGCTTCAAGCGGTGAGAATCCTGGCATTTTAGCGCAGAAACAGCGTACGACGACTCCTTACGGAACGTCGGCGATAGACATAAATTCCACAGTCAGAGGGAAGGAATGCAGGGAGCCGGCGCCGGACTGTGGAATGTCACTGATAGACATAAATTCCACCCTCGGGTCCGTAAGGCTTCAAGCGGTGAGAATCCTGGCATTTTAGCGCAGAAACAGCGTACGACGACTCCTTACGGAACGTCGGCGATAGACATAAATTCCACAGTCAGAGGGAAGGAATGCAGGGAGCCGGCGCCGGACTGTGGAATGTCACTGATAGACATAAATTCCACCCTCGGGTCCGTAAGGCTTCAAGCGGTGAGAATCCTGGCATTTTAGCGCAGAAACAGCGTACGACGACTCCTTACGGAACGTCGGCGATAGACATAAATTCCACAGTCAGAGGGAAGGAATGCAGGGAGCCGGCGCCGGACTGTGGAATGTCACTGATAGACATAAATTCCACCCTCGGGTCCGTAAGGCTTCAAGCGGTGAGAATCCTGGCATTTTAGCGCAGAAACAGCGTACGACGACTCCTTACGGAACGTCGGCGATAGACATAAATTCCACAGTCAGAGGGAAGGAATGCAGGGAGCCGGCGCCGGACTGTGGAATGTCACTGATAGACATAAATTCCACCCTCGGGTCCGTAAGGCTTCAAGCGGTGAGAATCCTGGCATTTTAGCGCAGAAACAGCGTACGACGACTCCTTACGGAACGTCGGCGATAGACATAAATTCCACAGTCAGAGGGAAGGAATGCAGGGAGCCGGCGCCGGACTGTGGAATGTCACTGATAGACATAAATTCCACCCTCGGGTCCGTAAGGCTTCAAGCGGTGAGAATCCTGGCATTTTAGCGCAGAAACAGCGTACGACGACTCCTTACGGAACGTCGGCGATAGACATAAATTCCACAGTCAGAGGGAAGGAATGCAGGGAGCCGGCGCCGGACTGTGGAATGTCACTGATAGACATAAATTCCACCCTCGGGTCCGTAAGGCTTCAAGCGGTGAGAATCCTGGCATTTTAGCGCAGAAACAGCGTACGACGACTCCTTACGGAACGTCGGCGATAGACATAAATTCCACAGTCAGAGGGAAGGAATGCAGGGAGCCGGCGCCGGACTGTGGAATGTCACTGATAGACATAAATTCCACCCTCGGGTCCGTAAGGCTTCAAGCGGTGAGAATCCTGGCATTTTAGCGCAGAAACAGCGTACGACGACTCCTTACGGAACGTCGGCGATAGACATAAATTCCACAGTCAGAGGGAAGGAATGCAGGGAGCCGGCGCCGGACTGTGGAATGTCACTGATAGACATAAATTCCACCCTCGGGTCCGTAAGGCTTCAAGCGGTGAGAATCCTGGCATTTTAGCGCAGAAACAGCGTACGACGACTCCTTACGGAACGTCGGCGATAGACATAAATTCCACAGTCAGAGGGAAGGAATGCAGGGAGCCGGCGCCGGACTGTGGAATGTCACTGATAGACATAAATTCCACCCTCGGGTCCGTAAGGCTTCAAGCGGTGAGAATCCTGGCATTTTAGCGCAGAAACAGCGTACGACGACTCCTTACGGAACGTCGGCGATAGACATAAATTCCACAGTCAGAGGGAAGGAATGCAGGGAGCCGGCGCCGGACTGTGGAATGTCACTGATAGACATAAATTCCACCCTCGGGTCCGTAAGGCTTCAAGCGGTGAGAATCCTGGCATTTTAGCGCAGAAACAGCGTACGACGACTCCTTACGGAACGTCGGCGATAGACATAAATTCCACAGTCAGAGGGAAGGAATGCAGGGAGCCGGCGCCGGACTGTGGAATGTCACTGATAGACATAAATTCCACCCTCGGGTCCGTAAGGCTTCAAGCGGTGAGAATCCTGGCATTTTAGCGCAGAAACAGCGTACGACGACTCCTTACGGAACGTCGGCGATAGACATAAATTCCACAGTCAGAGGGAAGGAATGCAGGGAGCCGGCGCCGGACTGTGGAATGTCACTGATAGACATAAATTCCACCCTCGGGTCCGTAAGGCTTCAAGCGGTGAGAATCCTGGCATTTTAGCGCAGAAACAGCGTACGACGACTCCTTACGGAACGTCGGCGATAGACATAAATTCCACAGTCAGAGGGAAGGAATGCAGGGAGCCGGCGCCGGACTGTGGAATGTCACTGATAGACATAAATTCCACCCTCGGGTCCGTAAGGCTTCAAGCGGTGAGAATCCTGGCATTTTAGCGCAGAAACAGCGTACGACGACTCCTTACGGAACGTCGGCGATAGACATAAATTCCACAGTCAGAGGGAAGGAATGCAGGGAGCCGGCGCCGGACTGTGGAATGTCACTGATAGACATAAATTCCACCCTCGGGTCCGTAAGGCTTCAAGCGGTGAGAATCCTGGCATTTTAGCGCAGAAACAGCGTACGACGACTCCTTACGGAACGTCGGCGATAGACATAAATTCCACAGTCAGAGGGAAGGAATGCAGGGAGCCGGCGCCGGACTGTGGAATGTCACTGATAGACATAAATTCCACCCTCGGGTCCGTAAGGCTTCAAGCGGTGAGAATCCTGGCATTTTAGCGCAGAAACAGCGTACGACGACTCCTTACGGAACGTCGGCGATAGACATAAATTCCACAGTCAGAGGGAAGGAATGCAGGGAGCCGGCGCCGGACTGTGGAATGTCACTGATAGACATAAATTCCACCCTCGGGTCCGTAAGGCTTCAAGCGGTGAGAATCCTGGCATTTTAGCGCAGAAACAGCGTACGACGACTCCTTACGGAACGTCGGCGATAGACATAAATTCCACAGTCAGAGGGAAGGAATGCAGGGAGCCGGCGCCGGACTGTGGAATGTCACTGATAGACATAAATTCCACCCTCGGGTCCGTAAGGCTTCAAGCGGTGAGAATCCTGGCATTTTAGCGCAGAAACAGCGTACGACGACTCCTTACGGAACGTCGGCGATAGACATAAATTCCACAGTCAGAGGGAAGGAATGCAGGGAGCCGGCGCCGGACTGTGGAATGTCACTGATAGACATAAATTCCACCCTCGGGTCCGTAAGGCTTCAAGCGGTGAGAATCCTGGCATTTTAGCGCAGAAACAGCGTACGACGACTCCTTACGGAACGTCGGCGATAGACATAAATTCCACAGTCAGAGGGAAGGAATGCAGGGAGCCGGCGCCGGACTGTGGAATGTCACTGATAGACATAAATTCCACCCTCGGGTCCGTAAGGCTTCAAGCGGTGAGAATCCTGGCATTTTAGCGCAGAAACAGCGTACGACGACTCCTTACGGAACGTCGGCGATAGACATAAATTCCACAGTCAGAGGGAAGGAATGCAGGGAGCCGGCGCCGGACTGTGGAATGTCACTGATAGACATAAATTCCACCCTCGGGTCCGTAAGGCTTCAAGCGGTGAGAATCCTGGCATTTTAGCGCAGAAACAGCGTACGACGACTCCTTACGGAACGTCGGCGATAGACATAAATTCCACAGTCAGAGGGAAGGAATGCAGGGAGCCGGCGCCGGACTGTGGAATGTCACTGATAGACATAAATTCCACCCTCGGGTCCGTAAGGCTTCAAGCGGTGAGAATCCTGGCATTTTAGCGCAGAAACAGCGTACGACGACTCCTTACGGAACGTCGGCGATAGACATAAATTCCACAGTCAGAGGGAAGGAATGCAGGGAGCCGGCGCCGGACTGTGGAATGTCACTGATAGACATAAATTCCACCCTCGGGTCCGTAAGGCTTCAAGCGGTGAGAATCCTGGCATTTTAGCGCAGAAACAGCGTACGACGACTCCTTACGGAACGTCGGCGATAGACATAAATTCCACAGTCAGAGGGAAGGAATGCAGGGAGCCGGCGCCGGACTGTGGAATGTCACTGATAGACATAAATTCCACCCTCGGGTCCGTAAGGCTTCAAGCGGTGAGAATCCTGGCATTTTAGCGCAGAAACAGCGTACGACGACTCCTTACGGAACGTCGGCGATAGACATAAATTCCACAGTCAGAGGGAAGGAATGCAGGGAGCCGGCGCCGGACTGTGGAATGTCACTGATAGACATAAATTCCACCCTCGGGTCCGTAAGGCTTCAAGCGGTGAGAATCCTGGCATTTTAGCGCAGAAACAGCGTACGACGACTCCTTACGGAACGTCGGCGATAGACATAAATTCCACAGTCAGAGGGAAGGAATGCAGGGAGCCGGCGCCGGACTGTGGAATGTCACTGATAGACATAAATTCCACCCTCGGGTCCGTAAGGCTTCAAGCGGTGAGAATCCTGGCATTTTAGCGCAGAAACAGCGTACGACGACTCCTTACGGAACGTCGGCGATAGACATAAATTCCACAGTCAGAGGGAAGGAATGCAGGGAGCCGGCGCCGGACTGTGGAATGTCACTGATAGACATAAATTCCACCCTCGGGTCCGTAAGGCTTCAAGCGGTGAGAATCCTGGCATTTTAGCGCAGAAACAGCGTACGACGACTCCTTACGGAACGTCGGCGATAGACATAAATTCCACAGTCAGAGGGAAGGAATGCAGGGAGCCGGCGCCGGACTGTGGAATGTCACTGATAGACATAAATTCCACCCTCGGGTCCGTAAGGCTTCAAGCGGTGAGAATCCTGGCATTTTAGCGCAGAAACAGCGTACGACGACTCCTTACGGAACGTCGGCGATAGACATAAATTCCACAGTCAGAGGGAAGGAATGCAGGGAGCCGGCGCCGGACTGTGGAATGTCACTGATAGACATAAATTCCACCCTCGGGTCCGTAAGGCTTCAAGCGGTGAGAATCCTGGCATTTTAGCGCAGAAACAGCGTACGACGACTCCTTACGGAACGTCGGCGATAGACATAAATTCCACAGTCAGAGGGAAGGAATGCAGGGAGCCGGCGCCGGACTGTGGAATGTCACTGATAGACATAAATTCCACCCTCGGGTCCGTAAGGCTTCAAGCGGTGAGAATCCTGGCATTTTAGCGCAGAAACAGCGTACGACGACTCCTTACGGAACGTCGGCGATAGACATAAATTCCACAGTCAGAGGGAAGGAATGCAGGGAGCCGGCGCCGGACTGTGGAATGTCACTGATAGACATAAATTCCACCCTCGGGTCCGTAAGGCTTCAAGCGGTGAGAATCCTGGCATTTTAGCGCAGAAACAGCGTACGACGACTCCTTACGGAACGTCGGCGATAGACATAAATTCCACAGTCAGAGGGAAGGAATGCAGGGAGCCGGCGCCGGACTGTGGAATGTCACTGATAGACATAAATTCCACCCTCGGGTCCGTAAGGCTTCAAGCGGTGAGAATCCTGGCATTTTAGCGCAGAAACAGCGTACGACGACTCCTTACGGAACGTCGGCGATAGACATAAATTCCACAGTCAGAGGGAAGGAATGCGGGGAGCCGGCGCCGGACTGTGGAATGTCACTGATAGACATAAATTCCACCCTCGGGTCCGTAAGGCTTCAAGCGGTGAGAATCCTGGCATTTTAGCGCAGAAACAGCGTACGACGACTCCTTACGGAACGTCGGCGATAGACATAAATTCCACAGTCAGAGGGAAGGAATGCAGGGAGCCGGCGCCGGACTGTGGAATGTCACTGATAGACATAAATTCCACCCTCGGGTCCGTAAGGCTTCAAGCGGTGAGAATCCTGGCATTTTAGCGCAGAAACAGCGTACGACGACTCCTTACGGAACGTCGGCGATAGACATAAATTCCACAGTCAGAGGGAAGGAATGCAGGGAGCCGGCGCCGGACTGTGGAATGTCACTGATAGACATAAATTCCACCCTCGGGTCCGTAAGGCTTCAAGCGGTGAGAATCCTGGCATTTTAGCGCAGAAACAGCGTACGACGACTCCTTACGGAACGTCGGCGATAGACATAAATTCCACAGTCAGAGGGAAGGAATGCAGGGAGCCGGCGCCGGACTGTGGAATGTCACTGATAGACATAAATTCCACCCTCGGGTCCGTAAGGCTTCAAGCGGTGAGAATCCTGGCATTTTAGCGCAGAAACAGCGTACGACGACTCCTTACGGAACGTCGGCGATAGACATAAATTCCACAGTCAGAGGGAAGGAATGCAGGGAGCCGGCGCCGGACTGTGGAATGTCACTGATAGACATAAATTCCACCCTCGGGTCCGTAAGGCTTCAAGCGGTGAGAATCCTGGCATTTTAGCGCAGAAACAGCGTACGACGACTCCTTACGGAACGTCGGCGATAGACATAAATTCCACAGTCAGAGGGAAGGAATGCAGGGAGCCGGCGCCGGACTGTGGAATGTCACTGATAGACATAAATTCCACCCTCGGGTCCGTAAGGCTTCAAGCGGTGAGAATCCTGGCATTTTAGCGCAGAAACAGCGTACGACGACTCCTTACGGAACGTCGGCGATAGACATAAATTCCACAGTCAGAGGGAGGAATGCAGGGAGCCGGCGCCGGACTGTGGAATGTCACTGATAGACATAAATTCCACCCTCGGGTCCGTAAGGCTTCAAGCGGTGAGAATCCTGGCATTTTAGCGCAGAAACAGCGTACGACGACTCCTTACGGAACGTCGGCGATAGACATAAATTCCACAGTCAGAGGGAAGGAATGCAGGGAGCCGGCGCCGGACTGTGGAATGTCACTGATAGACATAAATTCCACCCTCGGGTCCGTAAGGCTTCAAGCGGTGAGAATCCTGGCATTTTAGCGCAGAAACAGCGTACGACGACTCCTTACGGAACGTCGGCGATAGACATAAATTCCACAGTCAGAGGGAAGGAATGCAGGGAGCCGGCGCCGGACTGTGGAATGTCACTGATAGACATAAATTCCACCCTCGGGTCCGTAAGGCTTCAAGCGGTGAGAATCCTGGCATTTTAGCGCAGAAACAGCGTACGACGACTCCTTACGGAACGTCGGCGATAGACATAAATTCCACAGTCAGAGGGAAGGAATGCAGGGAGCCGGCGCCGGACTGTGGAATGTCACTGATAGACATAAATTCCACCCTCGGGTCCGTAAGGCTTCAAGCGGTGAGAATCCTGGCATTTTAGCGCAGAAACAGCGTACGACGACTCCTTACGGAACGTCGGCGATAGACATAAATTCCACAGTCAGAGGGAAGGAATGCAGGGAGCCGGCGCCGGACTGTGGAATGTCACTGATAGACATAAATTCCACCCTCGGGTCCGTAAGGCTTCAAGCGGTGAGAATCCTGGCATTTTAGCGCAGAAACAGCGTACGACGACTCCTTACGGAACGTCGGCGATAGACATAAATTCCACAGTCAGAGGGAAGGAATGCAGGGAGCCGGCGCCGGACTGTGGAATGTCACTGATAGACATAAATTCCACCCTCGGGTCCGTAAGGCTTCAAGCGGTGAGAATCCTGGCATTTTAGCGCAGAAACAGCGTACGACGACTCCTTACGGAACGTCGGCGATAGACATAAATTCCACAGTCAGAGGGAAGGAATGCGGGAGCCGGCGCCGGACTGTGGAATGTCACTGATAGACATAAATTCCACCCTCGGGTCCGTAAGGCTTCAAGCGGTGAGAATCCTGGCATTTTAGCGCAGAAACAGCGTACGACGACTCCTTACGGAACGTCGGCGATAGACATAAATTCCACAGTCAGAGGGAAGGAATGCAGGGAGCCGGCGCCGGACTGTGGAATGTCACTGATAGACATAAATTCCACCCTCGGGTCCGTAAGGCTTCAAGCGGTGAGAATCCTGGCATTTTAGCGCAGAAACAGCGTACGACGACTCCTTACGGAACGTCGGCGATAGACATAAATTCCACAGTCAGAGGGAAGGAATGCAGGGAGCCGGCGCCGGACTGTGGAATGTCACTGATAGACATAAATTCCACCCTCGGGTCCGTAAGGCTTCAAGCGGTGAGAATCCTGGCATTTTAGCGCAGAAACAGCGTACGACGACTCCTTACGGAACGTCGGCGATAGACATAAATTCCACAGTCAGAGGGAAGGAATGCAGGGAGCCGGCGCCGGACTGTGGAATGTCACTGATAGACATAAATTCCACCCTCGGGTCCGTAAGGCTTCAAGCGGTGAGAATCCTGGCATTTTAGCGCAGAAACAGCGTACGACGACTCCTTACGGAACGTCGGCGATAGACATAAATTCCACAGTCAGAGGGAAGGAATGCAGGGAGCCGGCGCCGGACTGTGGAATGTCACTGATAGACATAAATTCCACCCTCGGGTCCGTAAGGCTTCAAGCGGTGAGAATCCTGGCATTTTAGCGCAGAAACAGCGTACGACGACTCCTTACGGAACGTCGGCGATAGACATAAATTCCACAGTCAGAGGGAAGGAATGCGGGGAGCCGGCGCCGGACTGTGGAATGTCACTGATAGACATAAATTCCACCCTCGGGTCCGTAAGGCTTCAAGCGGTGAGAATCCTGGCATTTTAGCGCAGAAACAGCGTACGACGACTCCTTACGGAACGTCGGCGATAGACATAAATTCCACAGTCAGAGGGAAGGAATGCAGGGAGCCGGCGCCGGACTGTGGAATGTCACTGATAGACATAAATTCCACCCTCGGGTCCGTAAGGCTTCAAGCGGTGAGAATCCTGGCATTTTAGCGCAGAAACAGCGTACGACGACTCCTTACGGAACGTCGGCGATAGACATAAATTCCACAGTCAGAGGGAAGGAATGCGGGGAGCCGGCGCCGGACTGTGGAATGTCACTGATAGACATAAATTCCACCCTCGGGTCCGTAAGGCTTCAAGCGGTGAGAATCCTGGCATTTTAGCGCAGAAACAGCGTACGACGACTCCTTACGGAACGTCGGCGATAGACATAAATTCCACAGTCAGAGGGAAGGAATGCAGGGAGCCGGCGCCGGACTGTGGAATGTCACTGATAGACATAAATTCCACCCTCGGGTCCGTAAGGCTTCAAGCGGTGAGAATCCTGGCATTTTAGCGCAGAAACAGCGTACGACGACTCCTTACGGAACGTCGGCGATAGACATAAATTCCACAGTCAGAGGGAAGGAATGCAGGGAGCCGGCGCCGGACTGTGGAATGTCACTGATAGACATAAATTCCACCCTCGGGTCCGTAAGGCTTCAAGCGGTGAGAATCCTGGCATTTTAGCGCAGAAACAGCGTACGACGACTCCTTACGGAACGTCGGCGATAGACATAAATTCCACAGTCAGAGGGAAGGAATGCAGGGAGCCGGCGCCGGACTGTGGAATGTCACTGATAGACATAAATTCCACCCTCGGGTCCGTAAGGCTTCAAGCGGTGAGAATCCTGGCATTTTAGCGCAGAAACAGCGTACGACGACTCCTTACGGAACGTCGGCGATAGACATAAATTCCACAGTCAGAGGGAAGGAATGCAGGGAGCCGGCGCCGGACTGTGGAATGTCACTGATAGACATAAATTCCACCCTCGGGTCCGTAAGGCTTCAAGCGGTGAGAATCCTGGCATTTTAGCGCAGAAACAGCGTACGACGACTCCTTACGGAACGTCGGCGATAGACATAAATTCCACAGTCAGAGGGAAGGAATGCAGGGAGCCGGCGCCGGACTGTGGAATGTCACTGATAGACATAAATTCCACCCTCGGGTCCGTAAGGCTTCAAGCGGTGAGAATCCTGGCATTTTAGCGCAGAAACAGCGTACGACGACTCCTTACGGAACGTCGGCGATAGACATAAATTCCACAGTCAGAGGGAAGGAATGCAGGGAGCCGGCGCCGGACTGTGGAATGTCACTGATAGACATAAATTCCACCCTCGGGTCCGTAAGGCTTCAAGCGGTGAGAATCCTGGCATTTTAGCGCAGAAACAGCGTACGACGACTCCTTACGGAACGTCGGCGATAGACATAAATTCCACAGTCAGAGGGAAGGAATGCAGGGAGCCGGCGCCGGACTGTGGAATGTCACTGATAGACATAAATTCCACCCTCGGGTCCGTAAGGCTTCAAGCGGTGAGAATCCTGGCATTTTAGCGCAGAAACAGCGTACGACGACTCCTTACGGAACGTCGGCGATAGACATAAATTCCACAGTCAGAGGGAAGGAATGCAGGGAGCCGGCGCCGGACTGTGGAATGTCACTGATAGACATAAATTCCACCCTCGGGTCCGTAAGGCTTCAAGCGGTGAGAATCCTGGCATTTTAGCGCAGAAACAGCGTACGACGACTCCTTACGGAACGTCGGCGATAGACATAAATTCCACAGTCAGAGGGAAGGAATGCAGGGAGCCGGCGCCGGACTGTGGAATGTCACTGATAGACATAAATTCCACCCTCGGGTCCGTAAGGCTTCAAGCGGTGAGAATCCTGGCATTTTAGCGCAGAAACAGCGTACGACGACTCCTTACGGAACGTCGGCGATAGACATAAATTCCACAGTCAGAGGGAAGGAATGCAGGGAGCCGGCGCCGGACTGTGGAATGTCACTGATAGACATAAATTCCACCCTCGGGTCCGTAAGGCTTCAAGCGGTGAGAATCCTGGCATTTTAGCGCAGAAACAGCGTACGACGACTCCTTACGGAACGTCGGCGATAGACATAAATTCCACAGTCAGAGGGAAGGAATGCAGGGAGCCGGCGCCGGACTGTGGAATGTCACTGATAGACATAAATTCCACCCTCGGGTCCGTAAGGCTTCAACGGTGAGAATCCTGGCATTTTAGCGCAGAAACAGCGTACGACGACTCCTTACGGAACGTCGGCGATAGACATAAATTCCACAGTCAGAGGGAAGGAATGCAGGGAGCCGGCGCCGGACTGTGGAATGTCACTGATAGACATAAATTCCACCTCGGGTCCGTAAGGCTTCAAGCGGTGAGAATCCTGGCATTTTAGCGCAGAAACAGCGTACGACGACTCCTTACGGAACGTCGGCGATAGACATAAATTCCACAGTCAGAGGGAAGGAATGCAGGGAGCCGGCGCCGGACTGTGGAATGTCACTGATAGACATAAATTCCACCCTCGGGTCCGTAAGGCTTCAAGCGGTGAGAATCCTGGCATTTTAGCGCAGAAACAGCGTACGACGACTCCTTACGGAACGTCGGCGATAGACATAAATTCCAAAGTCAGAGGGAAGGAATGCAGGGAGCCGGCGCCGGACTGTGGAATGTCACTGAAAGACATAAATTCCACCCTCGGGTCCGTAAGGCTTTCAACGGTGAGAATCCTGGCATTTTAGCGCAGAAACAGCGTGCGACGACTCCCTACGGAAACGTCGGCGATAGACATTAATTCCACAGTCAGCGGGAAGGAATGCAGGGAGCTGGCGCCGGACTGTGGAATGTCACTGATAGACATAAATTCCACCCTCGGGTGCGTACGATTTTCAACGGTGAGAATCTTGGCATTTTAATGCAGAAACAGCGTACGACGACTCCTTACGGAACGTCGGCGATAGACAAAATTCCACAGTCAGCGGGAAGGAATGCGGGGAGCCGCGCGCCGGACTGTGGAATGTCACTGATTGACATAAATTCCATCCTGGGTCCGTAAGGCTTCCAACGGTGAGAATCCTGGCATTTTGTGCAGAAACAGCGTACGACGACTCCTTACGGAACGTCGGCGATAGACATAAATTCCACAGTCAGAGGGAAGGAATGCAGGGAGCCGGTGCCGGACTGTGGAATGTCACTGATATAATGATATAAATAAAATTAGTTCGGGGGGGGGGGGGGGGCCTAGGAAGTTAGAAAAATGAGCTGGGAGGGGAGGGGTAGAATAAATGCTGGCAAAAAATTAGAACTAACCTGGCAATGATTTAAAAAAAAAAAAAAAAAAAAAAAAGGAAGTATAAAATCCGTTGACTTGGCCGAGAAATGGAAATAAAACATCAGCTGATAGCAAACAAAGGTTACCAAGGAAACCAAGGAATGGAACTTTCATAAAAACAGTTTAGTGGAAAACAGCGTAAGTAGGGCACTTACGTTAATTACCGTTATAAGTAAACGGTAAATGCGATTTAACCGAAAATCTATACAGTTCTTCATCAGATCAAAATGGACAAAATTACAAAATTTGAGACAGCTAATGTAAATCTAACGATAGTTATCGTGAACGAAAGAATTGCTGACATAGATCCGGTAACTATTATAGGTTGGATTTTAATACTGTTGTAATGATAAATGTTGCAGGCACCTCCAATGTTTGTGAATTTCGGGAGCAAACAAGATTACGACTTTTTAGAAAGTAGAAATATAAACATCAAAAACCACATTCTCTTGATGAAAATGAAGAAGTCAGCAATATACAAACAGGTGAATAATTAAGGAACGTTATTGTTTATATTCTTGCAAAAATAATGCCTATTTTTGTGAGAGGACGAGAGAGAGGAACATAAGATAAATTTTTGATCCCTCCCTGGAAAATTTTTAGAGCAGACAAGCATACTTTCATCCCAAGTTATAGCAATTTAGTTCAATGAAAAGAGTGTTTTTAAAGGAGTGTGTAGTGTGTTTTCGAAGGAGTGCGTAGTGAGTTACTTGGCTTGCACAGAAATTAAAAGTGATGGAAACATTCAGATTTGAGATCTTAATTGAGGGACCGAGAAGACGCATAAGTGCACTTTTTGAAAAATTAAGATATTCATGAACTCAACTTAAACTAGTTTGAAAGTATATTCTGTGAAAAATTCACAAGAAAAATCCAACCAAAAAACATCAAAAAGTGAGTCTACACTTCCTTTCCACCATGCGGCTCCATGTTATTTTGAAACTTAAAACACAAATTTCTTGAAATGGCAAAAACTGCACTTTACGTCTAGTCCTCAAAGCCGCTAATCATCCTCAACCTATCTGTGAAAAAAAATGTTCAGAGCCTCCTCCTCTATGGCAATTCTTAGTTTAGGTATTAATTTATTTTTCAGATTAGTGAGGGGATAAAAAAAGGAGCGGTTGGAGTTTTGCTCTATGCAGATCCCTCTCAGCATTATGAATTGCAAAAACAGATAAAGACAATTAAGGAATTAAATCCTACAATTTTGGGAAGGCTGCAGCTTGCTTTTGGGGACTCTTTCTGCGCTAACAACAGTGAGTGGAATTTATTTTTAAATCATTGTTATTCTTTTTCCTTTTTAGAGAAAAAACAATTCTTCACTTTTCTTGCTTTAATGCCGACTGCTATTTGCAATAAGTATATTTATAGTATAAAAAAAGTTATAAAAAAGTTAGAAGCTATGAAATGTATTTTAAGTAGGTACAATTATTATTTTTTTATTCTGCCTTTCTCAGTGATACTAATAGAAAAAACAACCTCTCTCATTTGTATTTTAATCTATTTGATAACTGGAAGTAGCTATTAAGGCTCTTTAGGATTCTTGCACATCCTGTCGATTGAAGGGAAATGTATTACCTTTCTAGGAAACTATAAATGAGGGGCTTGAAGGACAAGGCGCAGAAGGGCAGTTTTTGAAAAAATTCAGATATTATAATGATTCCAAGTAAAACTAGTCTTAATGCATATTCTGCAGAAAATTCGCTCTAAAGTCCCAATATTTCAGCATCAAAAAGTTAGTTTTAACATTCTTTCCGCCATTTGGATCCATGTAATTTCAAAACAAAAAATACGTACTTCTCAAAATAGCAAAAACTGCACTAATGCGCCTTGTCCTTCAGGCCCCTCAAATTTATGATTAAATCACCAACATTTTTCGTCTCCTACCGACAGCAAAATGAAGGAGTTGACGCCTGCAAACACCTTAATTTTCCAACTTACAGGAGACAGTTCCCCACCCCACTGAGATACTTAGTAAAATTTGTTTCAAAGCAATTCTAAATAAAGCTTTTGATTCCAATATTTCATAAAAATGTATGAATTTTTTGGGCTTAAATGTTTCCAAATTTCTGGATATTACCATCGATTCAAGCTTTTGTCATAAGCTTAAATTGCAAAATTAAACCAAAGAAAATATCGATCAGGGTGGACACTGGGCTCACCCACGAAACATGAACACTGAATTTGAAAGACTATTTTAGAATTGTTATTAGCTTACAGTTAGTAAAAAATTAGGTTAAAAAAGCAAACTCTCACCGAAAATACATACATTTCCTACATTATTCTACATCCTTTTTGATCTTTTAAAATGCAGATTACTTGTTCATAATTTCAAGTGTATATCATTTCCTTCTTCTTTCAGGTAATGTAACACAGGAGTCTCAAAAATCGATTATGGTCGATGTAATCAGTTTCGATGAGATGCAAAATATTTTCAAGTAAGAGTAAAATTTGGTTTTAAGATAACTATTTCATAAGATATTCAAGATAAGATGATAACGGCTAAATGTAAACAATGTGTACCTTGATTGCAACATTTAAAAACTTCCCATTGTGATTTATTTTATTTTTTTTTCTTTTAAGGAAAACTGATTCATATGTCTGCTTGCAATTTTATGTGATTTTTATGGAATGAGGGAAGAGAATGCACAGAAAATTTCAATGGAGACTGTTGGTTCGTTTAAAAAAAAAAAAAAAACATAAGCAGAGACTTACAATATTGCAATCTGAGATAACCATTTTTCAACTTTAGCCATTGATATGCAGAAAACAGAAGGAAAAATCATTAAAAAATTAGTCTACTTTCACGAAATCTTTTTACCACTCTGGGTAATGGAAAGTAGTACCAAAAGTACAGACCAGTTAATATTCTAAACGGGAATAAAGCCTTTTTAACAACAAAAAATACCCAATAATGCAAAATTCTTATTCCAATAAAGACGATATTGGAGATGTTGAAAAAAAAAATGAGAGGTATAAAGTTGAGCAATCTTTAGACTTCGACAAATCACAAAAAGTCAAGTGCAGTTATTTATGTTTCAGTGCTGACTCACACAAGTGACTAAAACAGCCTCTTATTAAATCGGTGGTTAAATCCAAAACCACATACATATATTCGTTGCACGGTTTCAAACTTTCTGGAAATGCTACACATGTTCTTTTGAGGGAAAATAAATCAATGTTTATGACTTGAAATTTTGTTGGATGATCAAAGATGAACTAGTGAAGAAAACACGAAGAGAATTTTATTCCAACATTTTAGTTTGTCTTCCTCCTGAAAAGTAGAGCAAACGCAGACACTTTGAAATGTTGTGATTAAATTTTGGGTTTCGTTTACTATAAATTATATACATGTCGCTTCATGGCACTCCCTGGCACTCTATGACACTAAACTGCCATTGCACCCTGTCAAACCACAACCGGTTTCTAACTTACAAATTTAACCATAAAAGATCAATTGCAAACTAAAGTGTCATGAATTCTTTAAAAAAGGTTCCTCGAGCCATTTTCTGATTTGATTGTACAATATTTTACAGAGTCATGTCATTGAATGCGTCATCCAAGAGCTGGGCAAATTTTATGAAACCTTCAATATCCTCTATAAATCAAAATAAATGGAGCATTATAATGTCCTCGCATGTGCTTAACCTCATGCATACATACTACAATGTCATTGCTGCACTGGAAGGTGCCGAGGAGCCTGACCGATATATTCTTATCGGAAGCAACCGTGAAAGCTTGAGCAATTCAGATGACCCCCTGGGTGGCACAGTCGCCATGATGGAAATCTCACGAGTATTCGGTGAGCTGAACCGAGTGAAGGGATGGATACCTCGACGCACCGTCATTTTTTGCAGCTGGGGACTGCAAGGCGATGGCCACTTTAATTCTGAATCATGGGCGCAATTGTTGCATCCATTACTCACTGAAAGAGCCGTCGCTTATTTAAGCGTGGAGGTGGCTGTTAGAGGAAATTCAACGCTGAAAATTCAGTCTGCACCAGTACTTGAAACCGTAATTGAGGAGGCTAGCATGCTGGTGCCCAACTGCGACCCTGCGGAGCAAAATGCTCACAGGTTTACTCTTGGCGAAACTATGCAACACATGGCCAAAGTAAAAAATACGTCAGTGATAGATATCATCCATGGAGAAGGCGACTATCAGATGTTCCTGTTCGAACAAGGCATCCCAAGTTTGGATTTTGGATACGACGGAGAGGAAAAATTTACTGACTCAACGTTTTCATTTCACCGGGCCATTACCGAACTATGGGCCATTTTGATATGGAGTTTGGCAGATGATCCCGTCCTGCCCTTGAACCCTGCAGGGTATTCCAAGTTTTTGATCAAATCGTTCTTCGTTGTCCAAAAAGAGTACGCATCACTGATTGAGAAACACTTGGCTCTGTTCAATCGACTTCACAACGCTATAGTGAGCTTCAACGAGACAGCCAGCGATTTCGGGAAAAAGGTACACAGTATTGATAAAACGGACTGTATGAGGATGCGTGTTGTTAACGACCAACTTGTGAGGTTAGAAAAACAGATGTTGTGTTTCCCAGAGATGCAGAATCAAGGGGCCCATCCTCTGCTGACGGAGGGAAATCTTCCGAGCGTTGGTTTTGGAGTGCTGCAAGATTTACTCGAAGAATCTTTGATGTGGCCGGAAAGTACCACTATTCAGAGACAGATCCAGCAAGAACTCACTATGCTATCTTCATGCATTCAAAATGGAGAGCTTCTGTTGAAAGATGTTGTTGTTACATTGACACAAATCCAGACATAGTACATTTCTTGGGGACTACCCAACTTTTTCTTCCATCATAAACAACAGAGAATTAGAGCACACAAAATAAGGTGCATAAAAACACAGACACATACATGACTTTAGAGATCATCATTATGTGAGTTTGTACCATGGATATTACTGTACATTGTAGTTGTATACCTTTGCTACTCTCCCAGTGGGAAAAAAACTAACTTGCCCTATGAAATCGAAGTGATTAATTTGTAAGATTTATCTAGTAGTGCTTCTTTATGAATTTGAATAGGATCTCAAAACTGTAAAGGTGCTCGCAAGTACCACCCCAGAGGGACCAAATGTGATGTCCCTGAGAGTCCCCTTACTAGGATATGACACTAAGACTGAATATTTAACATCTCTACAAAAAAGAGGAAGATTAGGAAAAAAACTCCCTCTGATGAGAGCCAGGGCCCTCTATTGGCGGCAATGCGGTCGTTTGAACGACTGTAAAATGGACGGATTTCTGTCAAACAGAACTATGTGCGTTATGACATGAACTCTGTTATCCATGTATTCTTATGGGTCTCAGGGCTTATGTCTTAAAGCACATAGTCCTGTTTGGCAGAAATACGTCTAAATGCAAGTTCGGCGAGCAGTTTTTTTCAGATAAAGAGGCTGCTTCCTAATTACGAGTTTATTTTGGGTTAAAAACCTAATTATGTTGTTCTTCTTCCTCACAAGTCATTCTACCCTACCGACTTCTACACCATCAGTGAGAGAATAATAAACTGATTTTTTAAATACTTGAAACCTGAGGTTCCTCTTCACCTGATAATAGTCTGGACCTTCTGCTGGTAGTCATTTAAAACTGGTGAAAGATGGTGAATTGTTATTATAAAAAAACTCCTGTTTACTAAATTGTCATGCATCACAAGAAGCAATTTGTAACTCATGCGTTCGGATATACACTCTTAGGTAAATATTTTGAAAATGCTGATAAGACAGTCTCTCCTATAAAAGTTTTCGTAGTTGTGGATTGGTTACAGGTGTTGTTCAAAATGTGTGGGGGTGATGCAAGACCTTAGAGAGGTTGTATATTAATTCTTTTTTTTTCTCGTATTCTATAGCTATATTTTTGGAATAATGAGTTCTGTCACCATTGATTAATTACCTGTCACTTTTTTACTTTTTGTGTAATATATTTCTACTCTTACACATAACTTTTTCCTTTTTTCGGCCTCTGATGAAGAGCAGTTCTGACATTTCTGGGTAGAATTCAGTAACTTTAAACATTATTATCAGAGCAAAATATCTCTTAGACAGTGCAAAGAAACAGTTGCCTCTTACTATTTCATGAGCAACAGCAAGGCACTTGACTAGAGAAAATTATCAGAACATCAAAACTTTTACGAAAATTTTTGATGTATTAACATTCCACTCATAGTTCAACACTTGACATGCGGTATCAACTCACAAAATCTGATTAATACCTTCTATCAGGTGTTGTACCCAAGTTTTGCGATAAAAGTTCCCATAGTAGTAGGAAGGCACCCGCTTTTCCTTTTTTGTTGAATCGCGTCAAAATGTCTTGGAAGAATTAAAAGAGGTGCAATAAGATTTAGCATAATGATCTTACCTTTCACAAGCGTGAATCCATTTTTTACAAGAAGGCAACCAAATCTCCGAAAACATTCTCTCTGGTGGGGGCTTTCGGTGCTTTGTTTTGAATCTTGACGAGCTGTCTATGGTTTGATGGAGGGTGAGGCATTTTGTTATCTGGACAAGGTAGTGGCAGGCTGTAGAAAAACCTGTGTTTTAAAGCCTTGAAACAAAGCAAAAGGGACAACTGTAAATTTGGGTTTAAGTTTAAGAGCTTTTATCATGAAAACATCTTGTTTGATGAAGGTAAGTAACTTATGTAAATCTTATTCTAATATTATCGTCAAAAAACATGCAAAACACCTCGACTTTATTTCATTATTGAGATCTTTCATTTCTGGGCAGAAGTATAATTTGATGGAGAGATTAGAAAAAGCTTATTTGGTTTGCAGTTTAAAAGAGCACATGAAATTCCGAGACAGGATGATGTTCTTCTTTTGGTGAAGACATAAGTACATATCTTTTTTCACAGATCAAAAATTGATCAAAAACTCAAGGCGTGAAGTATTTTAAAAAATGAGAGGGTTATGAGCATTTAATTTTTAAATCCTACATTCATAAAAACTGTGCTCCTTGAATTTTGACAAATCTTCTACTTGTTCCATCTGATGATTAGAATTTAACCAGTTCAATTATGAACGTCTGTCTTGGTATGAGAGATCAAGGAATGCATCTGAAACATTGGTCAGATCCATAAAACTGTCGATTTTGAGATCCTGCACCTTGATGAAACAAAAACTTGCTTTCTCACCTCGGATGCAGAGAGTCGGTCCGCAGCATTATACAGCAGCAATGACTGGACCAAACTACGCAGTTCTGGGTTAGCATCCGGAAGAAGAACATTCCACGAAATAGGTTTCCATTTCGGAAAATGTATTTTTCCGAAATCTGGTAATTTCTTCATGTTGGGCCAATTTTTTTCAGAAGGTCTCCCGAGGCTTTGAACCACAATGCTCAGTTGCTCTATGTCTGTTTCGCCCTAAAAAATCACAGGATTGACATGTATGTAGCAGTCAATTTGTGCAGCTGTCCACTTACATTTTCACCTGAGTCACCAAAACCTGCTCAAGGATGTCTTTTCTTTGATGGACATAGCTTTTATTCTTCTACAAAACACTAAAACTCCTGCCCCTCTCTTTCATTGGTCAAGGCATTTTGAATGATTCTTGCCAGGTCCAATCCTACCACAGATTGTCAATTTGATGGATGAACTTAGGCAATTGTGTGCCTTGCTCTTCTTGGCTCTTCAGCCTTCCTAGTACCCGTGTAGAATAAATGCTTCTTTTATTCACCTCATTACTCAAGATACCCTGCTGTTTGCTGAGTTGGTTAGCAGGATAAGTATCAAAAACAGAGGCCTCTTAAATAAATTTGAAAAAGTATTTTATTCCTTGTAACATGAAAAAATCAGAAAATATGCCCCCATCAGAGACAAACATTCATAAGCCTCACTTCACAGCTAATTTCTAGGAGAAGTTTGCTTGAAGAATTTAATACATACATAAATGAATGAATAGCGAGAGAAGAAACATTAAGTTAGATGTTAAATTTGATGTTGGTGATATTACCTCAGAGAACAATCATGGCTCTGTAAGTAACTGATTTTTTACCTCTGGTGTTTTAAACAAAACATCATGCAAGAAATATTTCTTGAGGAGAAAAGTTTTACTATCTATGACTGCAAAATCATTCGATTTAGCCCCACTTAAACTCTTGAAACATTGACACTTAAAATATTTTACAGGAAAAAGGACAAAGTATGTATGAAGTCCAAATTTCAACTTACAGCGAACAAAGGAGCTTTGTTATTGATTTCTGCAATGATGCATCCAACAGCCCATATATCTATCTTCTCATCATAATTATTAGATCCATAGAGAGACTCTGGTGCTCTGTACCATCGTGTGGCCACTCTTGCCGTGTACTTTTTGCGGCTCCCATCTTTGCCGTCCTCCTCATTGTACAAAAGGCGGCTAAGACCAAAATCAGCAATGCGTAAAATACCATCGGCACTGATGAGGAGGTTGGCTGGTTTCAAATCCTGGCTTAGCAATATAGATATAAAGAGAATCATTGATACAATTTTAAGATTACAAAGATAGAAGTTTACTATTACTTTGAGATGATTCCATAGGAAAAATGTTAAAAGACTAAAATGTATCACCGATGATAATGAATTTTTCCAGAGGGAGGCTGACATCATTAAATAAAGTGATGCTGCCAGTTGATGAATGTATCTTTTTGTAAGTTACCACTTCTCGTCAAAAACCTGTAGGCAGCAGCTTTATTCAGCCCTCAACTGAAACCCTCATATGTTCCTGAATTATTGAGAACAGACAGTAAGTCGGAAAGGTAGCCAATGTGCATCATAATAAAATCTCAATACAGAAGGAAAAAGCTCATTCAAGCACAATTTTCCCTCAAAGAGGTATGCTGTTTGGTGGAACACTGGCTACAACCATTCAGGAAGACAACTGCAGACGCGTTTCAGGTCTAATTGGACCCATCATTGGTGCAGCACAGCCTTCCGTATTTTCTGCTACCAAACTTCGAGCGGTCATGAAAATCAGACCGAGACTTGGGCAAGCGGTTGGGCCCGCGGCAAGTGAACAAAGTGATTTAGGGGTCTGCGCTGCACTGATGATAGGTCCAATTAGACCTGAAACACGTCTGCAGTTGCCTTCCTGAAAGGTTGTAACCAGTGTTCCACCAAACAGCATACCTCTTTGAGGCAAAATTGTACTTGGATGAGCTTTCTCCCTCTGTATTGAGATTTTATTGTAACGCATGTTGGCTGCATTCCCAATTTACTGTCTATGCAACTCATGTGTATACTGCAATCAGTTTGTGAATTATAAAGAAGATGAAATGATGTTGGTCTCAATCCATTAGAGGTGATTTAAGCTTTAAAATAAGACCAAGATCAGCTCTACATCTATCTTAATTTCAGGATTACAGCAGCAGTCTAGGAACTTTTGGGACACTGTGTTTACTATGGAATGACATTAACCAGATTTCACATTGTGTGAAGTTGAAGAATAAATGCAATTTAGGTTCTGACCATAGGTTCTGGCACCTAGCCCATAGTTTAGAGGGTCGCTCGATGTTTTTCTTATCCAAATGGCTCTCCATTAAGTACAGGAGACTCAGAAATACTTTGGTTGGTATTTCGAAGCTTAGTGTAATAAACAGCCCTGACCAAAAAGGTTCTTGACAGTCGTGTCAGCTAGAAACTGTTTCTCACTTGCTTTTTATGAGAAGTACCTTAAAAATCACGAGTGCAACAAAGACAGGTGACCGTTTCTCCCTTCTTACCATGCACATAAGTTCAAGGGGCAGTTAGATTAGAGATGAGTGAGAAACAAGATTTCGACACACTCCACTGATCCTAGACTCCTGTTGTAAACACCCTATGAGCCTGTTGTGAACACTCCTGTTCCTGATCGAGTGAGAAAGCAATGAAAATTTGGAACATTAGGTTTTTTGTGAAAATGAGGAAAAAGGATCCACCAAAAAATTGAAAATAAATATTTACTTACTCGGTGAATGATGCCATTCTGATGGAGATAGCTGACTCCTTTCAAGAGCATCGAGCAGTAAGTTTTTTCTTGCTGCAGCGTTAATGGCTCTTCTGAGTAGTGAACCATTTCCAACAATCCAGATGGCATGAATTCAAAAATGAGGCAGAGAGCAAAGTTGTGAGGGAAGAAGTCGAGTAACTCTATCACCTGACAGACCAAGAAAAAGTCAAGTGAAAAAAGGGATTTGGTTTCATGAGTTGTACATGTTGAAATTTAAAATAGTGAAATATTTAATATAATGCTGAATGTTTTTAGAAAAAATCAAACAGAGGAGTATGGATGATGGAGGACTGCAAAAATGTTCAACCTTGCTTGGCGCAAAGTGTGACTAAAGTGATAACCCTCATTTTGGCTCCTTACCTCCTTTGAAAAATTAGGGCAGATTGAACATTTATCAAGAGGTGAAAAGGGGATTTTGCTCAGTAGCAAACACGCCAGATTGTGAGAAAAAGTCAATAGTTTGGAGCTTTCTGCATCTTTGAAGCCAAAGTTAGAGTTCAACTGTTTCATCGATTTTGGATCAGTGGCATTTTTCAGTAACAAATAGTGTAAAATAGGGTGACTTTAAATTAATTAGCTGAACCTCAAGAAACCTGAATCTTCAAGATGAATGAATCCTATTTCAGGGTGAGAAGGGAAGAGGTAAAATTGAATATTCAATTTAAAAGTTCTACAGCAAGATTTCAAAAACTGGAATTTATGGAGATTCCGGCTCCTAAAATACTTGATAATGATATCATCTACGTTCTTAATAGGTATAATAATTACGAATGTACTCACATATTTACATTTTATCTGCTGAAGTATTTTCAGTTCTCGAACATAGCTGATTAGAATATCTGCTTTTGAATTCTTGGCAATCAATTTTTTCAACGCAACCTTCCTGTTTGTGGTTTTTTCAACAGCAGCAAATACTTGCCCATGCGCTCCCTCTCCAATGAATTCATCCACAGAATACTGATTCATTTCCTTGAAAAAGATGCCACAAAAATTAAAAAAAGATAAAGCAAGGAATAATCAATAAAAATGGTGGATCAGGAGACTGGAAGTCAAAGACCAGTGAAAAAGGATTGATGTACTCTTTGCAGAGAGAACACAGAGGATTGATACCATCAAGAAACCAGTTAATTGCCACTTAAATTTTAACTTAGTTGGGTAAAACTGTTTTATTAAGATGAAATTACACATCCTCTGCTGAGATGAATGAAATACATAAGAAGTATACATAAAAGTGTGTGTGCAATAAAGTTTTTAAAAATCAAGAATTTTGATTTCAAAAATTTTGATTTCTGTCACCAAGTTTTTTTCTCTATTATTTGGGTAGTATTAGTGCACTCGTACAAGTTTTAACTTTTGGGTGCATTTTAACATGAGAGTTTTAAATCTGTTATTTTTTTCATTTTATGCGATAAAAAGCTTAGGGAAAAACGAAAGACTTGCAAACATGAAATGAGGGGCTCGGAGGACAAGGCGGACAGGTGTACTTAGTTTTTGCTATTTTCAGAAATATGTGTTACAGGTTTCAAAATTACTTGGATCCTCATGGCGGAAAGAAAGTCCAAACTGACTTTTTGACGCATAAAAATTGGAATTTGGGAGCAAATTTTTCACAGACTATGCATTAAAACTAGTTTTACTTGCAATCATTAATATCTCAATTTCTACCAAAACTGCACTCATGCGCCTTGTCCTTCAAGCCCCTCAAATGATCAATTTGAGAGGCAGTGTTCGATTAGTGTTTTGACAATGGAGCTCTTACATGTGTGGAGGATTTACATTTAAATACTTGTGCTTAGGTAATATTTTGCAAGAAACACAATGGTGCCATTGGTTTTCTCTGAAATCGACCCCGAAGCTCAAAAAAGCTCTCACAGTTCGGACTGTAATGGAGGGCATATCCCATGCTACATACTTTGAGAGTCCAATACATTAGCAGGGTTGCTGTAGTCCCGCCTTTGGAGGCTTCAAACAAAGCAGCAACACTGCTGATGTATTTTCTCTCCATCTTTGCATGGAGAGTTTGACTTGATATAGAGGTGGACTTTCAACATAGCGTGGGATATCCCCTCCATTACAGTCTCAACTTAGAGAGCTTTTTTTGAGTTTGTTTTAGAGAAAGCCAGTAGCACCATCAAGTTTCTTGCGAAATTTTACATATAGGGCAGCATTTAAATCGATAATTCCGACACACGCAAGAGCTCCATTTTACTTACCTCCCTAATAAAATTCCTCCTTCTTACCAAATAAGTAGATCTATTTAAGTTAACCCAGTATATGTTTCGCCATACTGTAAAGTCCTCATGATTTTCCTGGAGTGGAAATTGAACTGGACCTAGGTAATGTTACTGATAACTTACAGATGACTAGCCAACTTGATTGAAGGAATCCAACCTGAGAAAAGACAAGGAGTAAAATTACACTTATGAAATAGAGCTTTTAGATGACTTCAATATAATTACAATACCTATCCGCTTCCAGATTTACTTTAACAGCTAATAATTCAAACTTCCATTCAACTACTACTAGCCAGAAGATGCAAAAGAGAAACTCCTGTAGGTAGTAACATTTCTTGCTATTTTTTCCTTTCTTCCTTCTTGATGACAGCATCAGGGACAAATCAACAGTGTAAGTCCGCAATCACACAACTTGTTTGCGGTGTCCGAAAATCTCCACCTCCATGTTATTTCTTAAAAGGAGAACGAATTGACATCATTCCTGGAAGTTTATGCAGAATTTTCTTCGCACAGAGAGGAAAAATCACGGCAGTTTTGAAGAATGCCGTTGAGTGGTTTTCCGTTTAATAAATAAAGTATAACAGGAAGTCTGCAACGTTGCAAACCGAGTTATGTGATTGCCGACTTACGCAGTCAAAATTCTTATAGAACTGTTCCCCGACAGCATAGCGACGGTGAAACTACAAGACCACATATTTCGTTTCCGGTGTGTGAAAATCTCTGCTCCCATTTAATTTTTCTAAAGAAAATCAAACCATGTCATTCTTTGACGTTTTCACAAATTTTTCATCATTCAAAGGAAGAAAACTCACGGAAGTTTTCAAGAATTGACATTGAGTAGTTTTCCATCTAAAAAATAAAGTGTGACAGGAAGTCTACTCCGTCACAAACTGAGGTACTTGGTCTGGTAGTTTCACTCTTGATTTAAGTACGCACATTCCCTACTTCAAGAGTTGATGGTCATTGCATTCAGAGAAATGCATCTTTCAACTGCAGCAAGCAATGTAAAATTTGGGATGGCTGCGGGGGAGTTCAGTCTTGAAAGTCTTAGAACATTCCCACAGCGTGTCTCAAGCAATAAAATTACAAACTAATTGCAGTAAACGCACTCATACGACAGTACTTATGTTGGAGTTTTTTTGCCAACGTGCGTTAAAAAATTCAGCATAAAGCTGAAACGCGTCTGCAGTTGCCTTCCTGAATGGACGTAACTAGTGTTGCTCCAAACAGCATATCTCTTAGAGGGAAATTTGTGCTCGAATGAGCTTTTCCCTCTGTATTGAGATTTTCAGCTTTATGCTGAATTTTTTAACGCACGTTGGCAAAAAAACTCCAACATGCTGTCAATAAAATTACATACTTCCTTCAGTTTGTAAAAAATACAATTTTGACGCCCTCTTACCTGATAAGGCCTTCCTCATGCACAGCAACATTGCTAGATGGCTGTTAATATAATTAAAGTGGTGAATGACTGGATATTGCATTCAAATAAAGAAAACGCACAGAAAACACTATGAACTGAATTTCACTGGTACCTAAAAACGTCCTTAATGCTGTGTGATTTTAATTAGAAAAGTAGATTAGATCGTAAAAAGATTCTGTGCAAAAATGATGCCGTTGTCATGTGCTCATGCAAAGTAAACAAATAATGCAAACAAAACAAAAATGCGATAGATCGCATTCCTTATCGGTTTCGGTTCTCAGTGTTGCCGAGTGGTGCACTAAAATGCTCCTTTGCACTCCGCACTGGGGTTTCGGGTGTCGTAGACATAATCGGGTACGGAACTTGGCTGATTCGAAAACGCCTTCAATTGCGGCGTGATACCTGCTGCATTCCGGAGAGTTCGAATAGTTGTATCATTGCGCCGTAAGAATGTGACGGAAGATCAAAATGGAAATTGCCTGCTCCATGCACGCTGGGCTTGTCGATTTCCTTTGACATTTTTGCAGTGGTGAATGCATGGCTGAAGTACGTTGCAGCTAGAATTGTATTTTGCAAATGTGGTGTTTTTACGGGAGGATTAAAACAAACAAGTGGTTAGAAATAAAACAAAAGAATATGAACTATGCTAGACGATAATCCGGGTATCGGAACCTGGCAGATTCGAAAACGCCTTCAATTGCGGCGTGATACCTCCTGCATTCCGGAGAGTTCGAATAGTTGTATCATTGCGCCGTAAGAATGTGACGGAAGATTAAAATGGAAATAGTCTCCATCCACGCTGGGCTCGTCGATTTCCTTGGACATTTTTGCAGTGATGAATGCATAGCTGAAGTGCGCTCCAGCTAGAATTGTACTTTGCAAATGGGTGGTGTTTATACGAGGATTAAAAATAATCAAGTGGTACGGAATAAAACAAAAGAATATGAACTATGCTAGACGATTATCCGGGTATCGGAACTTGGCTGTTTTGAAAACGCCTTCAATTGCGGCGTGATACCTCACGCATTCCGGAGAGTTCAAATAGTTGTATCATTGCGCCGTAAGAATGTGACGGAAGATAAACATGGAAATAGCCTCCATGCACGCTGGGCTGGTCGATTTACTTTGACATTTTTGCAGTGGTGAATGCATGGCTGAAGTACGTTGCAGCTAGAATTGTATTTTGCAGATGAGAAGATTTTATAGGAGAATTAAAACAACCGAGTGGTAAGAAATAAAACAAAAGAATATGAACTATGCAAAAGGATACTCCGGGGATCCGAACTTGGCTGATTTGAAAACGCCTTCAAATGTGGCGTGATACCTGCTGCATTCCGGAGAGTTCGAATAGTTGTATCATTGCGCCGTAAGAATGTGACGGAAGATCAAAATGGAAATTGCCTGCTCCATGCACGCTGGGCTTGTCGATTTCCTTTGACATTTTTGCAGTGGTGAATGCATGGCTGAAGTACGTTGCAGCTAGAATTGTACTTTGCAAATGAGTATAGTTTTTATAGGAGGATTAAAACAAACAAGTGGTAAGAAATAAAACAAAAGAAGTATGAACTATGCTAGACGATTATCCGGGTATCGGAACTTGCAGAATGCATATACACTCAATTGTCTGCTGGCTAACCCCGTTTGTACTTTGGTTTTTTTCTAATATTCTTTCATCCTGATCCTCTCCTTAATCCCTAAGTAGCATGATTTTTCAAAACATTTTTCATAAGCTCTCACAAAAGCTGCGTTAAAATTTTCGGGTCAGGAAGCACTTTTTGGGTATTTTTTAAAATAAAATTTGAGGAAAAAAGCATTTAAAAAGACTCTTAAATGTCACTGGAGTTTTTTAACATTTCTCTTAAACATTTTTAGTGTTGACATATTAGGAGTTTTTTTAAACACTTTTTTATTTTTTTACCTACGGTAAAAGCCAAAAAGCGTTTCCTGATACGAACATTTTAACAGTTTCCTTTGGAGTTGTCTTTTTGAAACTTAAGAGTTTCTTAAAACTTTTTTTAACAGTCGTTGCTACAAGGAAAGAAGTACAAGGCGGAACGCATACCGCCTGCGGCGCGAAGCGCCTCTGGAGGTAGGACCGCGAGGCGGGCAGGGGACGAACCGTAGCCCCCTAGTGCATTGAAATCCCGCACTCTTTAAAAAATTTTTTTTTATCTTGCTCTGGAAATACCATTATTTCATTTCGCTTGTCGCGTTGGCCTCTGCTATCGCCGCATCCACGGTTTCTTTCCTTCTCTTAATTCCAGTCCAAGAGCTCCTTATTATATGTTTCCGTTGTATTTTTTATTTTTGTCTGTTTTATTTTTTACTGTCCCAAACCCCCGTGCCGAGGCCGCTGCAGGCCCTTTGCGTCCTATTTAAATAAAGCCCTGGAAAATTATCATGTACCTATACTTACAAGAAATCTCCGTAGATCGATGTTCTTCTCGCCAAGTGTTATGGGTAAGTATAAGTTTACTTAGGTTACATATTGTCTTTCTCGAAAAGCCTCGCACTTCCATCCTCCAATGTTGGTTACTTTATTGATTCAAAATCTCCGAATATCCCCTTCAAACGACGTGAAATTCAATTTAGTCGGGCGAAATTTTCCTATGATTAGTCCAAGCTCCGATTGCGAGACTTAAGCAATGTTAAAATTGAATTTGCCGCTCACGTTAGTTCCACAACAGCAAACATCTGAAATCGACCAATCAGCGTCAACTTTCTTTTCCGATGATGGGGTTATGTTTATTGTTTATTAATACTTCGTCTTTTCTCTAAATTTTAGACTATTTTCTCGCTGTTTAAAGCGAATGTGGTGTTTCCAATGTACGGAAAATCATTTCCTGATGTTCAGTAATTAGTAGTTTTTACTTCTAAATAGTTATTTCCAGCTTATCGACGATTTTATTCCAAAATGATCGAACGATTCCAACGGTGCCCTGTTGTTCCTGTTTTCATTGAATTGTAAGTTGTCAAATGAATTTCAGATTATTCATGGCTTAGCCGATTCAAGAAGCTTTGACTGAATTATTATTCAAATATCTCATGTTTGTGGCACTTCAGCAGCCTCACTTAATAGTCCCCCAAAGTGACCCTGCTATGATGGTGCCTGATCCCTATCTAGCTCCTGTTGATCCGATTTCAAAGTGATTTCAGAGATCTGCTTGCCAATCTTACCTGCAGTCGCATGTCTTTGTTAAAGATTGCAACTGATGCATGTTAGCTACTTATTTTATTTCATTTTAACCCACAAACACCAAGGAACTGTAGTATCTTCAAATCCCTCTAGAAGGTGCATTACCTTTCTACGCAGGCTGAGTGCCAACTAATACAGTGAACCTAGGCAATACCCAGTCAGGAACAAGGCAGGCTTGCTTTATCTTAACTGTATCAGGATTTATTTTAATAATTAATTTTCCTCTAATTTCGTGTTTGTTGATGGTTTTTGAAAAGTATCATCAGCTTATGATGATCTCCAATGCATCAACGATCAACCTTGGTCATTTCATTTTTTCCTGTTACTATCCCATCACATCAAATATTGATGAATTGTGTAGACAACCCTCATATTAGTGGAGAAAGGCAAGAGATTAAATATTTGGAATGATCATTTAAACTGCAACAGTGATTAGGGGATGCAGAATACAGAAGCTACGAAAACTAGAGTTGAGTAATTCTTTTATCTCAAAACACATGAAATCAGTGGGGAGGCCGTGAATGATTGATTATCAATTTTTCCTCTTCAGAAGCTGTGGTAAAGAATTGATTATTAAGGTGTTTGTTGTGGACACCCTATTTATTGATCCTTTCCTATACCTAAAACGGCTGATCACTCGATATATCGCAAAGCACGCCACGTCACTGCATGAAATCCAGTGTTTCAACTTCAATAGGTGCGCAATATAAAGTTAACCCAAGAATAAAGTTTGTTTGCTAAAAGTGGCCGTAAAAATATTGCCCCTGCTCAATTTTCCTGCGTAATCCCTCTAGATTTAATGCTTTATGGCTGTTTCAAAATTGTTATGGTTGCTTAAAATAGTATAGATGGCCCTGACAAATTGAGCTCGTTATCTTTGAACTGACGTAACTTCTGTTTAGTTCGACATGTTTCAGTGTTTTCTGTTTCAATATGTTTATGAAACGTGCCTCTAAGTAATGGCACTAACATCGTAGTTTTTGTTTATTTTTGCACTAAGGTTTTTTTTCCACTCTTTAAGGATGATCGCGCATCAATGATGAGACGACAGAAGCATGTATCTTGATCGTTGTGTCTCAGAATTTCTATCTCCAAATACTTAATTTTTCAAGTATCATTGATGTCGTTGATGTTGTTGTCGATATGTCAGCAATATAATATCAATGGTTTTAAGTGAGGAGGTTTGAAACTTATGATTCCATCTCTCAGCTGCAAGGTTTGCGCCCTGACAGATGAAAATTATTTTCTTTAAAGGCGTAAATATTTTTCCCATGAATGTTCCTGTATTGAAATGCCATCTCATTCGATCAAGTGTTTAGAGGAATGAAATTGCTTGAGATATTATGATTTCATGAAGTACTCCACCTTTAACACTAAACAAAAGTGAGTCTGGAGAAAAAGTTAATGTCCAACAAGTAGAGAAATTTATTTTTTCTTTTCGTTCCTCTCCAAACAGAATACAACATCGGGGATGACAACTTTTCTAATTTATTAGTTGGAATAGTCTCTTTGACTATTTGTTCCAATATGTGTTGTTGGAGATGCTAATAATGTCTGATAAAAATGTTTCATAATCAAAGGAAGTAAAAAGTCATCTTTATTCAACTGTGTACACAATTTTTTTTCCAACTCAACCTCTCTTGTCTGAATTTTTCATCTCTTTTAAAACCATTTATTTGTCTGTGTTTTTAGGCATGCTGCAACGAAGAAATTCTCTATCTTAGAAGCCAAGGATGTTGACATCTCAAAGTTCACCAACAAGGAGAAACGTGGGAGAAAAAAGGTAAATGCTCCTGATATTAAATGTCCCTGCTGTAAGAAAAAGTTCACTGACAAACTTACATTGATTAAACACTGGCTGAAGCAGATAAAGGATTCCACTGAGGAAGAAGATGAAGCGGCAACTATCGACCTAGAAGAAGGAGCAGTAGCTGCTGCTGTAGTGGCCCTCAAAGATGAACCTCAGGAGGGACCATCAAACGTAGATAAAGCTGATAAAGCTGAGCCTATCGATCCAGCCCAAAATGCTGTACTGCCCAAAAATGACTATGATTTGGACACACCATTTGAAGATCTCCCTGATTTCAGTATGGACGATTATTATGATAATTATGATTCGGATGACTATTTGCCAGAAGCTCTGAAAAAGAGTTTAAAGAAACGAAGGGTTGAGCCAAAAAAACAGAAAGCTATCAAAGCTTCAAAACCACACAAAGAGTCGAAAGCGCTGCGTCACCTCAATGATGGTGATAGAAAAGAGGCCCTTTACGAATGTGAGAAATGTAAAAAACGGTTCCAAGCAAAAGGTGCAGTCAAAAAACACATGGTAAAACTCTGTTATGTGCATCTTTATGGAGGACCGAAAATTACCTGTTCGATGTGTGATGAGAAATTTGTGCGGAAAAACGAGTACAAGAGACACATCAAGTTGAAACACAGCATGGTGCCAACGTTTTCTTGCGACTTCTGTCCAGAAACTTATGCTAAGAAGTCAGAACTGAAGAAGCATATCAAGACGCATCCGAAACCGTGGAAATGCAGTTTCTGCACAGCTGCATTTAAAAGGAAACAACACTTAATAAATCACAGTGTAAAACACTCAGATGTGAGACCATTTGTTTGTGATGCATGCGGGGCAACATTCAAACTGAAGCAAAATCTGGCTGATCACAAGAAAACACACGGCAACAACAGAATCTACATGTGTCATGTTTGCAGTGGGACATTCAAGACTGTCACCACTCTTTATCACCACATGAAGACACACTCAGATTACAAACCTTTTGCCTGTGACACATGCAATTTCAGGTTCAAAAAGAGGCATGATTTGAAGAAACACATGCTCACTCACTCAGATGTCAAACCGTTTGTGTGTGACCTTTGCGGCTATGCCTCTAAACGAGTTAGTGACTTGAACTCACACAAGAAAACAGTGCACTCAATATTTTTCAATAGTTCTCGCAATACGCACATCACAAATAACACTCACAACGTGATGAATAACACTTCTCACAACGCAGGTTTCATTGTTGGCAGCAATAATGCTATTGCAGCAACAGCAAACACTGGTGTACTGGTGGTGATGAATAATGCTCTTACTGTGACGAATAACAGTGCAATGTCAGAAGCACATCCCAATGCCATCCCTGAAGCTCACAGCAGCAATGCCACTCTCATGAATGTGATTCCAGAGGCCCACAACAACTCCCACAACAATGCGCACGCAGGTGCTCACAGTGGCGAGCATAACAACGAGCAAAACAACCCCCATAACAATGTTTTCAGTCATATAATATTCAGTAACCCTTATGGCAACTTTGTCAACCAGAATGGAAAAATGATCAGTCTATAAGCAAATATGTCAACTGAGCTGCCAGTTTCTCTTTTCAGCGGGGAATCTGCCCATCAGAAATAGATTAGTGGGATATCTTCAGATCTGGAAATTACAGGGAGTTATTCTTTGGCCCAGAAGGCGGGAAATTTGTTTCAAAGGTTCATGAATTTAGTTTAAAAACTTGCATTTAAGAGAGTTATTTTATCAGATTGTTCCAAGAAGAGTGCAAGCTTTTTGCTTTAAAGCAAAATCCAAGAAAATAATTTAAAAATGCAATGCATTTTCACATTTGTATATTTTAAAGTGTAGAGGTGTAGGTCTTTTGATTTTTCTCAACATTTGACAAGTGGTTGACATACCCCCAGAATCACAAATGTATGTCTTATCTCAATTAGTACCCCAACGAAATAGGTAAAATTTTCTAATGATCAGGAAAATGTTTGGAATTTTTTTTTTTTTTTTTTAACTTCTGCTTGTATCAAGATGATTCATTGAGTTGTGTTACGATCGTTAAGCCTCATAGCTTAGTAAACAGAGAAGACCTGACATCATCCACCATGGCAGTGCAAACCATGGTTTCTTCCAAATTGGTTTCATCAATCCATTTCAAGCATCTGTCGAACAGTAATTAATCTTTCTGGATTATTTATAAAATTACCCTTTCACAAAGAGAAATCAGTAGCAGATATGTTGTTTTTGGAATGAACCATAAAAGTTGGTTTCTTTTTTGTCATGCCGTCCAATTATTATGTCAGGCAGTAAGAATAGTCAGGTTATCAAAATAATTAATTATCTAACCTGCTCCCACTTGAATTTTCATTTTTCTAGAACTCTAATTATCATTTTAAATCTTCCAGACCAACCTGCAAATTTTCTATTTTTTCCCAAAAATATCATTGAATTAATACATTTTGAAGGTGAAACAATCAAACCACGCATCTCAGTTAACAGCGTTGCAGACTATCTATTGAGAAACTACTTTATACTATTTTTACTTATTTACTTTATTGTACTGAATATTTTTTTTATACTTTATTTTGTAAATGAAGAACTACTTCACATAAATTCTTGAAAACCTCCGTGATTTACCCTCTCAAAGCGAAGGAAATTCTTTGTAAACTTCAGGAAATGATATTAATCTGTTCTTCAAAGAAATAAAATGGAAGTGGAGATTTTTAAACACTGCAAATGAGATACATGGTCTGGTAGTTTCATTGTCGATTTGTTAGTATTCTTTTTATGAAAGAAAATGTATGAGACAGAACTGAAATGCCACAACAGAGTCTGGTGTTGATTGAAGCTAGCTATTTATTAGACCAGTGCTTTTCCTTTTTCAAATATCCCTTTCAATTTGCAAAATTTCAAATTTATCGGTACATTCTTATTTTTACCTTGCACATTTCGGAGGAGATCTCGTAGGAAGACTGTCACTTTAGTTTTTTGCATTGCAGGCCAGAGATAATTTTTTGTTTTTTTCTATTCATCTTTATACCTGTGTACTGTAACGGGCTACCATAACCTATTTGATGTAGGCTCTGTTTTAAAAACTGATCATCCCTATAGGAATTTTTTAAAGAAAAACGAAGGTGCTCTCCAGCTTCTATCAGCAGCTGTCACAGTTTAATTTGAAGATATTGATGAATTTTTCATCCTTATGTAATTTTTTGTCGCTTGCTTTATTCTCTTTATAGGTATGTCATGGTAGATATTCTTTCTTTGCTGTAGGAAAGGAAAAAAAAAATAATTATGAATTTAGGAAAGAATTATTGAATTCTCACTGTTCATAAGTAAAGAATGTAACTAAAAATATAAATTCTGTATATATTCTATTAAAGCATGAGTCTCCATCATTGGAGCATTCTCTAATCTATATTCTATATGTCATTTTGTAAATAATGAACCTTTTAAAAGGAATTACAATAATCTTAAGTGTTTAGCCATTACCTTTTGTACCATTGACACTCATAAATTAGGCTCTAAAGTTAGCATTGTTTGTTCGACGTTTTGTGTAATTATGACTCAAAAGCCTAGACCTGGGTGACTATTTATTTGCACGTACCTTTTACGTGAAACATGAATAATTATATTGGTCGTTTTAGTTTCAGAGGGTAAAATGCTAAGGTTGTAAATACATCTATTTAAATTATTATTGTGAAAAATCGAATTCTCAGTAGATACGCTGTCAGACTGCTTTATTTTAAAAATCTTATTATCTTTGATTTTGTTGCAAGTGTTATGGGGCTCAAGGCCCCCTGTAATCTTCTCAGTAAAGAATCTGCATGCATTTTTATTATCGGATATTCTGTAACCACCATCTGTTGTGAAAGAAAAAGTTAAAACGTGTTGCTAAGGTAAGCGTCCTCTTGGTGAAGAACACAGACTCTAATAGTAGATTGTAATTACGAAGCTTAACCACCCAAAAGGAAATAGATGTTCAAAATTCTTCTTATTGGGTTCAGAGGTAGGCTGCACACTGAATATCTAAAAGGTTGTGAAGCTACTGTTCACAATCAGTGGAAACAGAATCAGTGTTGGTAAATTGAGGCTGACTCTTGACTGCTTCAAACATAGCAATTAATTAGTCAGTACAGCTGATGCAAAATGAATGAAAGGCGTTTGAGAAAAAGTGCTGTTGCTCATTTCCATGTAATTTTGCCTTCTTTCAACTTGATACGAATTGCTATTACTGCTCTGAGCACACATTTCTCCTCATAAAAATAAAGTTGCAAGAAATCTAATTAATAATTTAAAAATTCTAAAATGTAAGCCAAGATACGTGTAAGTTGAAAAGTCATCAGTTTATTACTTGATGTATTGTGTGAAACATTTAAGTTTTCCCGTCAGGTTCCTTGTGACCTATCTACAAAAAATATTGGGTTGGAATCCCTCCTCCATCCTAGTGTAGGACGTAACTTTTCAAGGCATGCTCTTGGTCCAAATGATAAATGATGTTTACAAACTGCTCCATTTTTGACATATTTCTTTCCTGACTAGAATTCTATTTTCGATCAACAAACAAAAACAATTGGTCTTAAACAACATTAAATTCAGATGGTTTTTTTTATGATTTTCGATGCACTTTTGTAAATTATCTTCTTGAAGTTGGAAACATGACATTCTTTTACAAAGAGACAATTTTTCAACTTTTTTGGTGTGTATTTCATGTCGAATTAGATTTAGAAGCGCACACATTCTTTCTTCAAGTACGTTCCTCTCTTTTTCCTTGCCTCTCTTCATTTTCTGTTTTTTTCCTTATCACCAAAAATTATGATAATGAATCATAAATCTGACAGTTATGCAAACGAAATTTAATTTTAAAATCAAAGATTGAAGTTGTCAACTTCATGTACATAGTAAACTTAGACTTGCTTTTCAAGAGCCCATCTTTTCACTTACTTACTTAAGTATGCTAACAATTATTTATTAAAGTAGCAGATAAGGTTTATCATATTGCTTATCTGTCATCATTTCCTTTATATTATCTCCGTAACTTATATAATGGTTGTATTTGGACAATTATTATTATTACTTTGTTTTAATTTTGCTGAGGTACCTATTCATTAAATTTTGTACGTATAAAGTAAAGTGTAAGAAAATATTATAGCTATATTTACCTATTTAATCAGTATTTTTTATTCAGTTGTTCATCACATCACTACTGGGCCTAATTGGACAGGTCAAAATTTTATTTGGTAGCAAGAACTGCAATCTAGTGAAAATATTCTGGACCATAAGGTAATGAAATTCTTCTTTAGCTAACAAATGGAGCCTCCAGTGAGAGAATTTGTCTTGGAGATCACACGAAAAGACAAGTATTAAGTTAAAAATTACATTGAAAAAAGTTACAGTAAAATTATATAATAAGAGGAGCTGAAAATTGCATTTTGGTCACTTACTAGTCAACCTCCAAACAAGTTCAGTTTTAAATTACCAATACTTAGATACCTTAAAATAAAGAAAATGCCTTTCCCATTCACCAGAGGCTCAAAATGGAGGAGGAAACCAAATTTTGAAGAAAAAAAAAAAAGGAGACCTCGTTAAAATGAATCAGTTGTTTTTATTTTAACATTTTAAGAGGTGATGGGTCACCTGAGTTTACAATTTTTACAAAAGTTGCTATAAATTCTTAAATTCAACTTATTGTTAATTTCGGTGGAGAATCTGACCAATGGATTTAGCTTAACTACAAATGAAAAAACAGACATACATACAAATCAAATCAATCAGCAAGAAAGTTATCAAGTGGCAAGAAGAAATATTTATACTGCAGCCAACTAAAATTAAATATCAAAAAGTAAATAAGTAAAAAAATTACAAGGGTAAAAGGGACGTATTTAAACAGCACGAGAGAACAGCCACTATAAATGTGTAGGGCAATTTCTTATACTCTTATATAAATTTCCTTTCATGAAATACATGCAAGTGGAAACCTAATTACTGGATGAAAGCAGTACAGAAAATTTACTTGAGTAATTAATGACAATACTTATGATGTTAGAAAATTGTTCCGAGAGGGCATTTTTTAAGGGTGTTGACTGAATAATAACTTCTCAAAAATGCAGAGAGGCATCAGTTCTTTCCTGTGGAGCCAAATCCTTTTTCGCCTCGCTCTGTGCCATCAAGGTTCTGAAATTAAAGCAATATAAGAAATGTATGCAATGAATTCAATCAACTAAATTTTGCACAGTATCTCGCATTATGATTATTGGGGAAAAGCTCTTAACTGATGACCAATTCTTTAAACGATAGTTCCTTCTAGATGCTAGAGATTGCTCTCTTGATACTTACAGTAGAGGAAACTCTCGTCACAACCCCATTGTATAGTTATCCTAGCTGTAGTACTTCTTTCATTCATTCAGTATCGGAGTAAATATTTGGGATGGTTCTCCGGACTAAATATTTCCAAACTTCAAACGAAACAAATCTGCAGAGGGCGAAATGCTCTGTCCTGTGTGAAGGAAACCTATCCATGGCTATGTTAAAAAAGTGTGAAGGTACCTGAGGGTGCGAAAACGCTTGCATATTCTGTTTTCTACCCCTTTTTTATACTAGAACTAGAAAAACATTTTTCTTTAAAAAATAATTTTCTATGAATTTTCAAAACTATTCACAGAAAATATCAGAATTAATTTGATCAGTTTTCTAAAAAAATTGGAACATTCTCAGAGATTTTAAAACGATGCAATAGTGATACACATTTTAAAAAATTTAGTCATCAATATCTTTTGCCCGCAATATTATATTGAAATTCTGTTCAAAAGAACACACTGAATTGTAGAACACTTTGAATCTTTCATGGAATCAATTGAACTGGAGGTGAAAGGGCTTTTAGGATGCAAGCTGTAGGGTTTAAAATTTTGAAAACCCTGGAGTCTTCAAATTTTACAGTGCTTACCTCTTCTTCTTGAAATTACAGTGAGACCTCAATCAATCGGATTTCACAAGGCTGACAAATCAATCCATTAAATCACCATCCAATGAACCAAGGTCTGCTGTATGTATTTTAGATGTTGCAGACGTTGCACTATTTTAATTCTTACATCAGCCGACTTTTTTAAGATCAAAACTCCTCCTCACAGCTTTCCCCAGTTTTGTGTCAGATAGCCTCTGCTCTCCTGAATTCTTTTAGCTCAAATGATTATTATTATTAAAAATATGATAAATTGGATGAATAAGAGCGAATCCATTACCTGTACTTCTTTCAAGACTGGATAGGAGATCCTTTGACAAATTAGTTGTGCAATTCTATCGCCAGCTTTGACTTCGAAGGGTTCGTCTGAGTGATTGAAGACGACAACTCCGATATTTCCTCTGTAATCCTCATCAATAACACCCGCTGAAAATTCAAAATTTGATAAGTGCTAAGTGTAATCATTTCTACGAATGTTGCATGATCAGAAATTTGCAGAATTACTGGAAAATTGATTCATTTTTAAGAAAATTTAACATTAAAAAAGAAAATAAATTAGGAGAATAAACAACAGACCAATAGGATACACATTCATGAACAGAAATGTACAGGTTGAATTGACTGACATCGAAGCAACCTTCTTTCTTTTGGGCACTCTGAAGAAGAGTCATGAATTTGGTGTTACTTAAAATTTTTACTCTCAGCTTGCTTTCAGACTGAAAAGGTACCCAGCAGGGTTTCTTGACAAATTTTCTCTCTGACTCACTAGGTTTTCCTTGACCCTTGGATTTTGTATTCCTCTTACTGCAAGTACCAATTAAGTAGGTAGAAACTTTAATTTCAGAGTGGGTTAGAATCATGCGCAGGAGTTAGCGACTGTCCTTATTACATGTCTTCTCAACCTGGCATTCCTGGTCGCTAGATACACTGTTCAGAAATGGGTTGTACTTTCTGGAATGGCACTCCTGAAGTCGACAGGCAATCACACTGCTCGCTAAGTTACCTGACCTTTCTAAATGGCTGAAAACCCTGCTGTGTGCACACGGATGCAACACCCTTGAAGTGGGTTTGTATTTTATTAACGGAGGAGCTTCCGCATGCCACAGGGATTTACAAATTAAATGCTTTTTCCAACCTAAAATTCTGCAAATAACGTGATGGTGCCACTGATTGACAATAGAACGAACTCTTGGGCTCGAAAAAAGCTTTCAAAGTTAAGGCTGAAATTGAGCGGATCCCGAGCGTTGTAAGAGAGTCCATCTTATCTATATCCACTCAAACCCTCCATGCACGAATATATTAGCAGGGTTGCTTTGGCTGAAGGCTGAAAAAACAACCCTGCCAATGTATTTGCTCCCCATCTGTGCCTGCATGAAGAGTTGGACAGGATATAAAGGTGGACTTTTTCACATTGCCAAGGATCTGCTTTCAAAAGGTCTCAACAGTAAGAGCTTTTCTGGAGCTTGAATGTTTTTTATAGAGACCAACTGGTGGCATCATTGTTCTTCTTGAGCGAATCTACTTAGATACGTAAACTTTCTTAAATTTTTAAGTCTCCTGGCATGCAAGAGCTTAATTCCCCAAAAAGTAAAAAATGTGACCGTTTGATCTTGAGTTCAACCTCAGTGCAAAATTTTTTATAAATGACTGTATCTATCTGTCCAGCCGAGCTAATTGGAATTTCACTGTCAAAAATACGAAAGTACTTAAAGTGTAAGATGTGGAAGATAATATAAATTAATCAGTTTTTTTTTTTTCTTTTTTTTTTGCAACTTTTAAATGACTTGCTGGCTAATCCTGTTACAATTTCTGTGCCGTTTTCTCTCTCTCTATTTTAAGCTCTGGGTCCCTCCATTCCTATCTTCGATTCTCATCATTCCACCATCTGTTGACTGATGGCATGATGTAAGATTAGAAATACATTTTTACCTCCAACATCGATGTGATTTTTCCACGCCAAACCAGACCGTGGAGCAATTCTGCCATAGCATTCAGAGGGAAGCTCAATTTGCAAATCGGTTTTGACAAGCTCCTTGCCGTGTGCAGGAATCACATAATCATAAGCACTGAAATCAATAGATAACATACAATTAGAGATGCTTCTGAAGGTATTGCTAAGGAAAAATATGAGTCCCCATTTTCTGGAGGCACAATTCTAAGACAGTGGGTCCTAATTTATCCTCTTTTTTCTGTGTTCAAAATTTTTTCCCTTGCAATATCTGATGCCATGATCTGACATGCGTTGAAATATAGAAGATTGTGATTGAAAAAATTAGATTGATGACTGATAAGATTAAGAGAAGATAGGTGCTTGCGTAACACCAGTCTCTCAGCTTAAAGATTGTACCCATGATCAAAAGGGCCAAGCTGAAATAATTTCATCCTCAGAAAACAACCACTCAAAGAGCTAAGGCTGTTCCCAAACTTTCATTTCAGCTTCAGCAGGGTGTCTGACGGAATTCTCTCTCCCTTCTACCTGTCTTTCGAAGTTCTAGTTGACCCTGGGCTTTCCTGCCTCCCTGCCTTAGATGGGTACAGCCAAAAATAGGGGTTGAAAACAGGCTTGGCCTGCTTTCCCTCTAAAATATACGTTGGCCAAAAATTTCCGTTTTTCCTGTCTGTTGGTGAGGAGGATGTATGATGGAAGGATGTAAGCAAAGAGGGAATATAAACCTCCCTCTGCTCCTTCTTTGCGTCAGAATCACATACTTAGTGGCTAGGAGGGTTGAATCCTCCCACCTTTCATGAAGAAACAGATAAATCTTGGGAGGGAAGAGCCTCCTATGGTGTAGTGGTTGTGGAGGTAGCTCTATGATCAGGAAATTCTGAGTTCGATTCCCGGCCAGGCAACCCAAGTTGGATGGTCTCAAACAATAGTTGCCTGGGAACTGGTTGATAGAGACAGAGAGGGGACGGGTCTAAAGCGCAGGATTAGCCCTTATGGGCTATTTGAGGAAGTAATAAAAAAAAAATAACGAGCTCCGGCTGCTGAGGTTAAGTGTAGAATAAAATAGTTAGGGGAAATATTGAAGGACAAGAGCAGGTGGGAAATTCATCAGATTTCAGCTCTCTCTTTCCCTCATGAGACAAATCCAAGATCTTCGCCAGATGTTCTGGTCCGTTGCCAAATCAGGGACAAAGAGAACTGTCGGTAAAGGGAGCATGCGTGCATGTCGGGGAAGCAGAGAAAAATACTACAAAAAAGAAGCCGTTCGGAGTAAAGGACTTGCTAGATTCGTAATTCTTCTCTTAGTCATCCCCCAAATTCATGGAAAATGGGGAACAGAACTATGAGCTTCTGATGACACACATGCTTGATTGCGCTGTTCTGTCATGACCGGTTCACATGACGGTCCCAGGTTTCGACCAATGTTTGAAAGAAGAGGAGGACTTCTAAGCCTGTAAATTTGAAAGAGTGAGATGGTGGTAGGATGGTTCAGATTTACTGGAAGAGGGTGAAAGACTGTATTTTCTACAACTAACCTTTTGAGATCGTAACCGGCTGCTTTGTCTGATCCTTTCACAGGTGCGAATGCCTTCTCTGTTAACTTGGCGAATTTCAGTGTTTCTTGATTTTCAGGCATTGTGATACGGCGGACTAATCGCTGCAATAAATTATACACTTTGAAATATGAACTATGGAAAAATACTGAAGAAGTGAAGAATTAAAAAGGCCAGTGATCAACAAGATTCTTTATCTGCCTTGGTGCCGGCGCGGGAATTCACATTGTAAGGATGAAAGGCGGGAAATGGTATCATTCAAAGATTAGATAATCGATTCGCAAATTTCCGATAAGAGATCGCGCTAGAGTCGGTTATGGTTTATACCTTCAAAACAGGACGAGTCAAGATAAAAGTTATTACTATAAGAAATGTATATTTTTAACTTAAAAATTATTTTCAGTTACATTACATTCGAACATTGATAGAAAAACATATTGAAACATAAAAAGTCATTACGAGTTTTCCACTCCATTTTAAATTTCAAAGAGGTTTCGGTTTTCCCGCGAAACCATTAACCAATTAGAAGACCGGACTGAATGTATCAGATCCCCATCAGAGCACATCAGAGTAACTATAGACCGTTCATCCAAGGCAAGGCGATGCCTCGGCCGGACTACGCCTCCGCTTACCTACTTCCCGCGGCCGCCACCGCTGCGCTAGCGTACCTTCAGCGCTGCCTCGACTACTCTGGTTCTCACGCGGCCGCTACCGCTGCTCTAGCGTGGCCCCACCTCTGTGTATCATCGTCACCTAACCCCTCCCCCCCCCCCCTAACGATCCAAGCCGGAAATGAGTCGAATTTTGACATTATTATATATATATATATATAAAGGGGCGTAGCTAGGAAATTTCTCTGGGGAGGGCAATGGGACCACATCTCGTGGTGGAGAGAGCGGGGGGGGGGGGTGAGGAATGGAGGATCCCGTTTTTCTGGGGGGGCCAGCCCCCCCCCCCCCCCCAGGACCCCCCTAGCTACGCCCATGTATATATATATAATTTAAAAATAAAAAGCCTGCTTAACAAACCTCTTATTTCCGGGGGGAAGGGGGGGGGGTGGTTCACCCATCCGTGTTTCACAGAGGCGTTTTCTTCTAAAAACCGCGGTCAAACCGTAACACTATTTCCTCGAAGAGAATAATTACATATGATTAGATTTTATGAAACTTTTACAGAGTGTTCCATACACCGTAAGAGTCCATTCAAATCATCAGGCGTGAGGGAACTCAAATCTTCAACGATGAATGACACGTCAGAGTTGAGCCCGAGCTGAATCTCCGAAAAAAAAAATTACCTGTCAACAAATTTTATTGAAACATTTATGGCGTCTTCATAAGACAATATGGATTTCATTGAAATCAACAAACATGAGGGGAAACCTCTTCTTATGTATTTACTCGATCAGGGTTGCGGCTCTGCTTATTTCTCCAAAAACCGCGGTCAATCTGAGACACTTGATCATCGGATAGAGAAATTAACTGTGATCAGATTTTATTTAGACATTTCTGATGTGTTCCTTAGACCATTAAGAGTCCTTTAAAATCAACAAACATGAGGGGAAACAATATCTTCGACCACAATAATTGACCGATCAGAGTTGCGCGCGCCTCGGCTTAGATCCTCGCATAGCCGCCGCGCGCCGTCCGCATCCTGGACTTTTTATCCTCGAATAGAAAAATTACCTGTGATCAGATTTTATTGAAACTTTTATGGAGTGTTCCTTAGACCATAGAGAGTCCTTTATAATCAACAAACATGAGGGGAAACAATATCTTCGACCACAATAATTGACCGATCAGAGTTGCGCGCGCCTCGGCTTAAGATCCTCACATAGTCGCCAGGCGCCGTCCGCATCCTAGACGTTTACCTATATAGCGAGAGTATGGACAGATCGCTTCATGGAGGGCTTAGGGCCCAAAAGTGCAGCACCCTTTATAACCAACAACTAACGCACAAAATTTCACTGCCAGTCTGACACATTCAATTCTAACCAAGATGGCTAAGAATGTACATAATGAGCGTCCGTCCGCAAAAATGAGTAATTTATGCAACAAGTAAGTCAAATACGTGCTTTATAAACGATGGTTCGTAACAATTGTATAAGTAAAGCGCTCTGGATAATTGAGATTCATAGGTTGGCTGCATTTCTGGGCCCTAACTATATTCGCGGAGACATCGGTGAAGGCCGATGGATTTTCGGAGTTTCACATCTGTCTATACTCTCGCTATACAGGACCTATCCGCATCCTGGACTTTTTATCCTCGAACAGAAAAATTACTTGTGATCGGATTTTCTTGAAACTTTTCAGGAGTGTTCCTTAGACCATAGAGAGTCCTTTATAATCAACAAACATGAGGGGAAACAATATCTTCGACCACAATAATTGACCGATCAGAGTTGCGCGCGCCTCATCGGCTTAAGATCCTCACATAGCCGCCGCGCGCCGTCCGCATCCTGGATAGACCGAGAGCTCATGACGATTCGTTCAACCGGAATAATATAAATTTGCCACCCACCTCATTCGAAGCGGATTTTGGTGTGTAAAAAGAAATGGGCGGTCTGGCAGGTCAAACCGGTTGCAATAAGAAAGTTTTAGGCCCCTAAAAAGCCCAAAAATTGCTCGGATTTTGACCGGAAACATATACACTTGATATTGGGCTCATTTAACGCGGAAAACCTTCCTGATTAAGGATCAGTCGGTCTGGCAGCCGAAATCGGTTGCTTAAGGGCCGCCAGACCGGTTCAAAGTTGGAAAAAAAGTGCTCGAATTTCAACCGGAAACATATACATTTGATATTGGGCTCATTTAACGCGGAAAACCTTCCTGATTAAGGATCAGTCGGTCTGGCAGCCGAAATCGGTTGCTCAAGGGCCGCCAGACCGAACTTTCTCCGGAAATTCTTGATTAATTATATATATATAAGGTGGCCCAGACCTACTATTCCAGGCCTTTTTTCAAGGAAAGCTGGTTTTGATGTTTTGAGAACTGGTCAGTGGAGTAGGGAATGGACCAAAAAGAATCCAAATTTCATATATTCAGGACCCCCCACGACTCTTTAGGGGGTATTTTTGGGGGGCCCCCCTTGTAACTAAAAATTGCGTTGAAAAACGTGGTCATTTAAGTTCAATAAGAATGGAGTCCACGCAAAAGTTCAATAAGTATGGAGTAAAAGAATATTCCGTCTCTCAATTTTCAATCAAATTAAAGACCCTCCAAAGAGAGAGAGAGGGGGGGGGGGGGGCTGCGGCTGGTGTTACCGTGCATGAGCTCCCCACGATAAACACCAGTTTTCTTTCAAATGAACTAACATCCCTGGAAAAGCTGCAATTCTGAGTTATCATAGGGTAACTTTTCATGAAAAACACGATATTTTAGGTTTAAAAGGCCTAAGAGGACTCCCCAAGGCCATGCGGGGAAAGGGCGCACTGCGCAAGCCCCGTTTGTCCTCTCCATGTCAAAAGCCTAACCTTAACTGTTCAAGAGAAACACGCATGTTGAGGTTTAAGATTCTCAAAGGGCTTCCCACAGTAGGATGTGTCTTTTTCGCAAAAGTTTCAAATAGTCCCGCTCCACCGGGTTTTCCTGGTAATGCTTGGCATTAGGATCGCCTACTAAAAATTAGAACTTGATTGGACAATTTTTGGACCTACCGGTACACTTAAAACGCAATGTCTGCACTAAAAACAGCATTAATCATTGTTAGTTTATCGGTCGTTGTAGACTTTTCAGCTTGTTCTGTTTATTTTTTCTATTTACGTGAATCCGCAGCAAAAGTCTCTAGCATACGGGCTGGTATCATTGGTATTTACGTGTTAAATATGTCTCATAAGATGAGAGAGGAAGATCCTCTCAGGGGAGGATATTGTGTCAAATCTTTCCGTAAACTCATCTTTTTTGATAAAAAGTATTATCTCAAAGAGATAAAGATTATGATAATATCATGCTCCTGCTCTGTTCTATATTATGTAAAACAAGTTTCACACTAAGGACAACTCTTGTGGTATTAAGTGCGGAAATTGCATTTTAGGTGTGCCTCAGCCCACCGCGTGAGAGGGCAATTGCTATTCCGAGACCAAATCTGTTTCAATATTTTTAAGCTACGCAAAAATTAGTGACACGTGTAAGACCATGATGTTTCTTCAGACTTTCAATTCGCCAATAGGGAGGGCAAACTTCGAAAAAATGGATGTCTGCTGTTAAAATCCGGTTTTTGAGGTCATTTCATCCCGCCGTTCGAGAGGTAGGTAATCATTTAAGACCAGATACGAGTATCTTAAAATATTTTACTCTGCACCGGAGTTAAATGATGAAAAATAATGGGTGTCGATAGTATCTACAGCTTCCACGTAAACACTTGTCCAATCGGCAAAGACCGTAAGAATGCGGGTTCCTCAAATTAAAGCGCGAGAACTTTCCCCCGTTTGCGGCATCATGTGACCTTGCTGTGAGGGACTCCAATTTTTTTACAGTCTTTCACATTAAATAATACCGATCCAGGGGATGCTGCTTAAGAAATTCCAATATTCACCCTGCTGTCCTTAGATAAGAGCCATACCCTACTGCAGGGACGTCATCTCAGGCTGGTCATACAGACCAATAGGTCGACTTAATAGTATCATGAGAGGCACATAAACCCACGATTAAATACAACCCAAATTTGTTTTCGATTCTTCGCTTTATTGTAAACTTAGGAAAATATAAAAAGATACTTTGTAGTCGTTCCGATTAAGAAGAGGAGATTGGAGAAGAGAGAAAAAATCGCAAGAACTCCCCATTTTCGGCAATTTTCACCGCCATACCGGTACAGAACCAGCTGAGAAAAAAAGTTCAGTCGTGTGAACGGTGTTCACACGACCGTGTTCACCGGCAGTATTTTTCGGTTCATGTAACCGCTCTCTTGGTTCTGGGAACCGCATCCTCAGTTCATGCAACCGAGTTTTTTCGTTAGTTCTGTTCGGTGTGGGTGCTCGGTTGCATGAACGGAGGATACGGTTCTCAGGACCGGGAGGGCTACAGCACCGAACAATACGGCCGATATTGAACACCGTACGTTTGGTTCATATGACCGACGTTTTTCACTCAGCTAGTTTTGGTTTTTTGGTTTATTAATTTATTTATCTATTTTTTTTTAAATCTTTGGACCTATGGGTCCAAATTTGCATTTAAAGTGTATCGGTAGGTCCAAAAATTGTCCAATCAAGTTCCAATTTTTAGTAGGCGATCCTGATGCCAGGCATCACCAGGAAAACCCGGTGGAGCGGGACTATTTGAAACTTTTGCGAAAAAGACACATCCTACTGTGGGAAGCCCTTTGAGAATCTTAAACCTCAACATGCGTGTTTCTCTTGAACAGTTAAGGTTAGGCTTTTGACATGGAGAGGACAAACGGGGCTTGCGCAGTGCGCCCTTTCCCCGCATGGCCTTGGGGAGTCCTCTTAGGCCTTTTAAACCTAAAATATCGTGTTTTTCATGAAAAGTTACCTATGATAACTCAGAATTGCAGCTTTTCCAGGGATGTTAGTTCATTTGAAAGAAAACTGGTGTTCATCGCGGGGAGCTCAAGCACGGTAACACCAGCCGCAGCCCCCCCCCCCCCCCCCTCTCTTTGGAGGGTCTTTAATTTGATTGAAAATTGAGAGACGGAATATTCTTTTACTCCATACTTATTGAACTTTTGCGTGGACTCCATTCTTATTGAACTTAAATGACCACGTTTTTCAACGCAATTTTTAGTTACAAGGGGGGCCCCCCAAAAATACCCCCTAAAGAGTCGTGGGGGGTCCTGAATATATGAAATTTGGATTCTTTTTGGTCCATTCCCTATTCCACTGACCACTTCTCAAAACATCAAAACCAGTTTTCCTTGAAAAAAGGCCTGGAATAGTAGGTCTGGGCCACCTTATATATATATAATTAATCAAGAATTTCCGGAGAAAGTTCGGTCTGGCGGCCCTTAAGCAACCGATTTCGGCTGCCAGACCGACTGATCCTTAATCAGGAAGGTTTTCCGCGTTAAATGAGCCCAATATCAAATGTATATGTTTCCGGTTGAAATTTGAGCACTTTTTTTCCAACTTTGAACCGGTCTGGCGGCCCTTAAGCAACCGATTTCGGCTGCCAGACCGACTGATCCTTAATCAGGAAGGTTTTCCGCGTTAAATGAGCCCAATATCAAGTGTATATGTTTCCGGTCAAAATCCGAGCAATTTTTGGGCTTTTTAGGGGCCTAAAACTTTCTTAATGCAACCGGTTTGACCTGCCAGACCGCCCATTTCTTTTTACACACCAAAATCCGCTTCGAATGAGGTGGGTGGCAAATTTATATTATTCCGGTTGAACGAATCGTCATGAGCTCTCGGTCTAGGACTTTTTATCCTCGAACAGAAAAATTACTTGTGATCGGATTTAATTGAAACTTTTCAGGAGTGTTCCTTAGACCATGAAGAGTCCTTTATAATCAACAAACATGAGGGGAAACAATATCTTCGACCACAATAATTGACAAATCAGAGTTGCGCGCGCCTCGGCTTAAGATCCTCACATCGCCGCCGTCCGCATCCTCGACTTTTTATCCTCGAACAGAAAAATTACCTGTGATCGGATTTTTTTGAAACTTTTCAGGAGTGTTCCTAAGACCAAAGAGAGTCCTTTATAATCAACAAACATGAGGGGAAACAATATCTTCGACCACAATAATTGACAAATCAGAGTTGCGCGCGCCTCATGCTTTAAGATCCTCTCATAGCCGCCGTCCATCCTAGACTGTTTATCCTCGAATAGAAAAATTACCTGTGATCAGATTTTATTGAAACTTTTCTAGAGTGTTTCTTAGACCATAGAGAGTCCTTTATAATCAACAAACATGAGGGGAAACAATATCTTCGACCACAATAATTGACAAATCAGAGTTGCGCGCGCCTCAGCTTTAAAGATCCTCTCATAGCCGCCGTCCATCCTAGACTGTTTATCCTCGAATAGAAAAATTACCAGTGATCAGATTTTATTGAAACTTTTCAGGAGTGTTCCTTAGACCATGAAGAGTCCTTTATAATCAACAAACATGAGGGGAAACAATATCTTCGACCACAATAATTGACAAATCAGAGTTGCGGTCGATATTGTTTCCCCTCAAGTTTTTTGATTAAAAATGAATGCCCATGGTCTTAGAAACACTCCAGAAAAGTTTCAGTAAAACCTCATCACAGGTAATTTTTCTATTCGAGGATAAAAAGTCGAGGATGCGGACGGCGGCTATGAGAGGATTATAGGCCGAGGCGCGGGCAACTCTGATTGGTCAATTATCGTGGTCGATATTGTTTCCCCTCATGTTTGTAGATTTTTAAGGTCTCTTTATACTCTTAAAAACACTCCAAAAAAGTCTCAATAAAATCTGATCACAGGAAATTTTTCTATTCGAGGATAAAAAATCAGGGATGGACGGCGGCTATGAGAGGATCATAAGCCGAGGCGCGCGCAACTCTGATCGGTGAATGATTGATGTGGAAGATATTGTTTCCCCTCATTTTTGTTGATTTTAAAGGACTCTTTATGGTCTAAGGTACACTCCGTAAAAGTTTCAATTAAATCTGATCACAGGTAATTTTTTTATTCGAGGATAAAAAGTCGAGGACGGACGGCGGCTATGAGAGGATCGTAAAGCGAGGAGCGCGCCACTCTGATCGACCAATGATTGTGGTCGAAGTTACTGTTTCCCCTCAAGTTTTTGTTAGAGCTCGATATATGATGTATTATGTTGGTAGTATGTGTAGTCATATTAGGTTGGTAGTCCGCTCGGACCACCTGATTGGCTGTTGTGTACGGCTCAAGGTTAGGCTCTCACTTGCTTGTACTTCTTCGCTGAATATCTGAATATATCATCTTACGTCCTCGCCTGTGGCGTTCTCAGGCTGAAATGGTGTTACTTATTTTATTTCATTTCACTCGTGATTATCCCATTCATTAGTTTTTTGATTAAAAAGGAATCTCCATGGTCTTAGAAATACTCCAGAAAAGTGTCAATAAAATCTGATCACAGGTAATTTTTCTATTCGAGGATAAAAAGTCGAGGATGCGGACGGCGGCAATGAGTTGATTATAGGCCGAGGCGCGCGCAACTCTGATTGGTCAAATATTGTGGTCGATATTGTTTCCCCTCATGTTTGTAGATTTTAAAGGTATCTTTATACTCTTAAAACCATTCCAAAAAAGTCTCAATAATATCTGATCACAGGAAATTTTTCTATTCGAGGATAAAAAGTCCAGGATGGACGGCGGCGATAAAAATATCTGAAGCCGCGGCGCGCGCAACTCTGATCGGTCAATGATTGTGGTCGAAGATATTGTTTCCCCTCATGTTTATTGCATTAGAAGGACTTTCTGTGGTCGAAGGAATACTCCACAAAAGTTTCAAAAAAATCCGATCACAAGTAATTATTCTGTTCGAGGATAAAAAGTCGAAGATGCGGACGGCCGCTATGAGAGGATTATAGGCCGAGGCGCGGGCAACTCTGATTGGTCAAATATTGTGGTCGATATTGTTTCCCCTCATTATTGTTGATTTTAAAGGACTCTTTATGGTCTAAGGTACACTCCGTAAAAGTTTCAATAAAATCTGATCACAGGTAATTTTTCTATTCGAGGATAAAAAGTCGAGGACGGACGGCGGCTATGAGAGGATTATAGGCCGAGGCGCGGGCAACTCTGATTGGTCAATTATCGTGGTCGATATTGTTTCCCCTCATGTTTGTAGATTTTTAAGGTCTCTTTACACTCTTAAAAACACTCCAGAAAAGTCTCAATAAAATCTGATCAGAGGTACATTTTTTATTCGAGGATAAAAAATCAGGGATGGACGGCGGCTATGAGAGGATCATAAGCCATTGCGGCACGGGCCACTCTGATCGATCAATGATTGTGGTCGAAGATATTGTTTCCCCTCATGTTTGTTGATTTTAACGGACTCTTTATGGTCTAAGGTACACTCCTTAAAAGTTTCAATAAAATCTGATCACAGGTAATTCTTCTATTAGAGAATAAAAGGTCCCGGATTGACGGCGGCTATCGGAGAATTACGCTGAGGCGCGAAGGTCTGATGTCTAATTTAGCGTCAAAGATATTGTTTCCCCTCATGTTTATTGCATTAAAAGGACTCTCCTTGGTCTAAGGAACACTCCTGAAAAGTTTCAAGACAATCCGATCACAGGTAATTTTTCTATTCGAGGATAAAAAGTCCAGGATGCGGACGGCGCGGCGATGTGAGGATCTTAAGCCGAGGCGCGCGCAACTCTGATCGGTCAATTATTGTGGTCGAAGATATTGTTTCCCCTCATGTTTGTTGATTATAAAGGACTCTCTATGGTCTAAGGAACACTCCTGAAAAGTTTCAAGAAAATCCGATCACAAGTAATTTTTCTGTTCGAGGATAAAAAGTCCAGGATGCGGACGGCGCGCGGCGGCTATGTGAGGATCTTAAGCCGAGGCGCGCGCAACTCTGATCGGTCAATTATTGTGGTCGAAGATATTGTTTCCCCTCATGTTTGTTGATTATAAAGGACTCTCTATGGTCTAAGGAACACTCCTGAAAAGTTTCAAGAAAATCCGATCACAGGTAATTTTTCTGTTCGAGGATAAAAAGTCGAGGATGCGGACGGCGGCTATGTGAGGATCTTAAGCCGAGGCGCGCGCAACTCTGATCGGTCAATTATTGTGGTCGAAGATATTGTTTCCCCTCATGTTTGTTGATTATAAAGGACTCTCTATGGTCTAAGGAACACTCCTGAAAAGTTTCAATAAAATCTGATCACAGGTAATTTTTCTATTCGAGGATAAACAGTCTAGGATGGACGGCGGCTATGAGAGGATCTTAAAGCCGAGGCGCGCGCAACTCTGATCGGTCAATTATTGTGGTCGAAGATATTGTTTCCCCTCATGTTTGTTGATTTTAAAGGACTCTTAATGGTCTAAGGAACACATCAGAAATGTCTAAATAAAATCTGATCACAGTTAATTTCTCTATCCGATGATCAAGTGTCTCAGATTGACCGCGGTTTTTGGAGAAATAAGCAGAGCCGCAACCCTGATCGAGTAAATACATAAGAAGAGGTTTCCCCTCATGTTTGTTGATTTCAATGAAATCCATATTGTCTTATGAAGACGCCATAAATGTTTCAATAAAATTTGTTGACAGGTAATTTTTTTTTTCGGAGATTCAGCTCGGGCTCAACTCTGACGTGTCATTCATCGTTGAAGATTTGAGTTCCCTCACGCCTGATGATTTGAATGGACTCTTACGGTGTATGGAACACTCTGTAAAAGTTTCATAAAATCTAATCATATGTAATTATTCTCTTCGAGGAAATAGTGTTACGGTTTGACCGCGGTTTTTAGAAGAAAACGCCTCTGTGAAACACGTATGGGTGAACCACCCCCCCCCCCTTCCCCCCGGAAATAAGAGGTTTGTTAAGCAGGCTTTTTATTTTTAAATTATACATATATACATGGGCGTAGCTAGGGGGGTCCTAGGGGGGGGGGGGGGGCTGGCCCCCCCAGAAAAACGGGATCCTCCATTCCTCACCCCCCCCCCCCGCTCTCTCCACCACGAGAAGTGGTCCCATTGCCCTCCCCAGAGAAATTTCCTAGCTACGCCCCTTTATATATATATAATAATGTCAAAATTCGACTCATTTCCGGCTTGGATCGTTAGGGGGGGGGGGGAGGGGTTAGGTGACGATGATACACAGAGGTGGGGCCACGCTAGAGCAGCGGTAGCGGCCGCGTGAGAACCAGAGTAGTCGAGGCAGCGCTGAAGGTACGCTAGCGCAGCGGTGGCGGCCGCGGGAAGTAGGTAAGCGGAGGCGTAGTCCGGCCGAGGCATCGCCTTGCCTTGGATGAACGGTCTATAGTTACTCTGATGGGGATCTGATACATTCAGTCCGGTAATTAGAAGAGCGGCTACATTTTTAGCTGTGACGTAGAAGAGTACATTTCCCCACTTTAGTACCACCTACTGTATTCTTTCTATGGAGTGTTCTAGAGCGTACCCGGTGGCTGGTGGTAGGAGAAGTTACCATCATGGTTGCTTTTTTTTTATCTTTCGTACAATTAACCTCTAAAGTAAGCATGGCGAGTGCTGGTAAACTACTCAAACTATTTCCGCGGACAAGTTCTAATTACCTGTTTAGTTTTAATCCCATTGCTAATATTAAGTATCGTCATGACTGTTCAAAGTGCTTCAGTGTTAAATTTTGTCACATTACTCCTCATAGGAGTAAAGTATTTGTGTTCCAACATCAACGCTCCCTCTTCCACACTAGTTCTCGTTTAATGAAAAGAGACTATTATGAAGTTCTTGGAATCTCTAAGAAAGCCTCCGCCAAAGAAGTGAAGAGGGCTTATTATGAATTAGCCAAAAAATATCATCCAGATTCAAACAAAAGTGATCCTAATGCAAGTAAGAAGTTTCAAGAAGCGACGGAGGCGTACGAAGTGCTGAGCGATGATACCAAACGAAAACAGTACGATCAGTGGGGCTCAACATCTGAACAAATGGGTGGAATGGGTGGACCTGGACCAGGAGCTGGTGCAGGTCCAGGTGCAGGTAACTTTAATAGTTGGAATTTCTCATCAATGAATCCGGAGGACATATTTCGTAAGATCTTCGGTGACCAATTTCGCGGTGACGAGGATTTTGGTGATTCCGACTCAGACTTTGGTGTAAACACAGCTCAAGAAATCATCATGAAACTTACTTTTGCGCAGTCAGTGCGTGGTTGCAATAAAGACATTGTGTTAAATGTGACTGATACATGTCCAAGGTGCCAGGGAAAGCGAAGTGAACCAGGAACCAAACCTGTTAAGTGTACTCAGTGTAACGGAACAGGAATGGAGGTTGTCAACTCTGGTCCATTTATGGTCCGCTCCACTTGCAGACGGTGTCATGGTGCCAAGGTTCATAACCCATACCCATGCACAGAGTGTGAAGGCAAAGGAACGGTCAACCAAAGAAAGAAAATTACCGTGCCTGTACCAGCTGGAGTTGACGACGGTCAAACCGTTAGGATGGTAGTTGGTCGCAAAGAACTGTTTATTACTTTTAGAATTGAGAGATCTGACTACTTTCGAAGAGAAGGTGCTGACATTTACACGGATGCTGTCATCTCAATTTCACAAGCTGTTCTGGGTGGTAACATTCGTGTCAGGGGTGTTTATGAAGACCAAAATATCTTGATAGCCCCTGGAACATCCTCACACACCAAAGTCCGGCTCTCGGGTAAAGGATTAAAGAAAGTCAATGTCAACGGTTATGGGGATCACTATATTAATTTAAGGGTTCAAGCACCAAAACAGCTAAGTGACAAACAGAAAGCTTTGATGCAGGCATATGCAGAACTGGAAGATACAACTGAAGGGACTGTTCATGGCTTTGTGATTACAAAAGATGGTGGTAAGCAGTGCGTTGCAGAACCGCAATTTTTGTTACAGCGAATAAAGAATGCCCTCGATGACAAAGATAATCAGGATATCATGGGTGAAAAAGTAAAAACTAGTAATTCATAGAAAGTTAGAGAAATACCTAGTTACGCTTTGCCCTTGAATCAATTATTTTTCAAACTGTTAGAATGAATAGCATGTGCTACTGTTGAAGAAATATTCACAAGTAACACTCACCAAATTTATACTTTAGTCTGCTACCAGCTTGCCTGTAAGTAATGCTTTTCGTTTTCATTCCTCTTTTCATTTTACTGGGGTTTCAAAGGTAGTTTCTTTTTTTTTTCTTCTCTCCTCAAACAAATGATTTCAATCATTGTTACTTACCTATTATTATTTTGAAGTAATGATTCTTGTGTGTTGTGTGCACACAAATTTTTTTAAAGGCTGTAAATATCTGATTTGTTACTATGTAAATACTGTAAAAATTAAACCACAAGATTTACTGTCTTTTTAGATGTACGACTTCTCATTTCAGCTTGTTAATTGCCCTGTAGTACTTCAGTGGGGTGGAGAGATTTTTTCTCAAATGAGAATAAGTTATAGGCAAACTCCCTTCTAACCAAAAATAAATATTAATTGAAGGGTCTTATTGAGCTTAAAAATAATTTCAATGTGATAAGTTCATGGACTGTCCTAAGATATCCTTGTGAAGTCACTAGGTAAATTTTTCTGAACCAAAAAAGTCACGGTTGTCAGGAAATTTTGCCATTACTGGTGTGGGACAACTGCTTTTTGTTATTTCAAGAAATACTCATTCAAAGTTTCCAAATTAAATGGAGCCCAATAGCATAAAGAAAGATCAAACTCACTTTTTGATGCTTAAAAATTGGATTATATCAGTGAATTTTTCACAGAATATTATTTTAGACTAATTTTAGTTGAAATCATCGCTATATCGCAATTTATTGCCAAGACTGCAGTAATAATCACACATCCCCTCCAAGCCTCTCAATTGTGCTTATGCTCCCAAACAAACGTGATTTTTGAAACAGGGTGTAGCTGTCGAATTTTCAAAAATTGTGTTTTTAACGTATTATTATTCTTTGATGATAGTGAATGCATCTTTCTATCAAGTTCTTTCAAAATTGCTTTTTTAATGTTTTTTACCATTTGAGTGTCATAATAGGTACTGCTATACTTAAATGGTAGCACTGAGCAGTTTTTTGGAGGAAAGGTGCAAGTACCCACCAGAATTTTAAATTTTTTTAAGTATTTGTTGCCCAAGATTTCTTCGACCCTGCTTGTGTAACCTTAGTCTTTGCACAGATGGTATGTGGAATATTGGTTAGTGTTTTGAACAGTCATGCATAGAATTTTCGAAGAAATCAAGGTTTTTCATGTTATCTAGAATCTTGATTTCCAGCAGCTACGCTCTTTTTCAAATAGCCTGTTGGATGGGCAGAGCTAAAACTAGGACTTCATTTTATCTAGATAGATAAATTCACACATCCAATATCCTTGAAAAATCAGGGCGAAGTTAGAATATTACATTTTCAAAAACCTTGGAAAAGATTTTGAAGTTCTAAGAAACATGCACCCTTGGAAAAACTGATTCTTTTACAATTGATCACTTGAAGTTCAACTCGTTTTAGACTAATCTTAGGGATTTTTTCTTGTATTTTTACTTTTATTATTGTCACATTTTATTGGGGTATGAACCTGAATTTTTTTCATCTAAATTTCCAACTATACCAACTTAGGGGCACTTTTCTGGGAATCATTCAACTCCTTTCACAATTCTCCTCAATCACCAACAAATAATCTCGCAGAAGGAGATCGTGTAGTGCCCTGTGTGAGAATTTGGACAGGAGTGCTCCCAGAATTTCCTTCAACAATACTGTTGAAACACTATTTTGTCATTTCTGCAAAATGGACTCCAGAGGATTAAAAATAATTGGTCAAGCCTGTTGTTCGATGAAATGACAAAATAAAGCCTCACATTTTTTTCCTTAATTTTTTCCTTTTTTTTTTTTTTTGTCTTCAGAATTTTCTTTAAAATTTTGGCTCAAATTCTTTCGAGAAGTATTTTGAAGTGAAAATCCTGAAAAATTCTAAAACAACAGAACGCTGTGATGCAGGTCTGTCATTGAGTAGGGTCTTTTACTGTAAGACATCCAATTGCAGGACTTTTTTTTCCTCTCATAGAAAATTTGTTTAGCCTGAATTGCTGCACCACAGGCTTTGAAAAACCTGCTAAAAAGCAAGTAAAATTGAGGGGCTTGGAGGACAAGACGCACAAGCACAGTTTTTGCTATTTCAAGAAATAATTGTTTGAAGTTTTGAAATTACATGGAACCTTATGGCAGAAAGGAAGTTGAAACTGATTTTTTTATTCTTAAAAATTGGAAATTGAGAGCAAATTTTTCATAGAATGTCAAAAAAAATCATTAATATCTCAATTTTTTCAAAAAGTGCACTCACTTATGCGCCTTGTCCTCCAAGCCCCTCAATTCACATCCATATAACTTCTGACACAGGGTAGCTACTTACCCAAAACTCATGTGAAGTGTTTGTTTCCTTGATTGGATTTTCCGTCAGCTCCATCGATATGATTCTTCTAGAGGTTTAAGTTACTCGCGCCTGGTAAGTGCTACTTTCATTATTTGCCACCCTACCCTATGAACTTTTTAAAAACCAAGCACTTACTTAGTGATGCAATATAATGGTCAACTCGGCTGCCGGCCTACTTATGGTTTTTGTAACTCTCATGGTAATCAGGAAGGGTTCATGAATACATCTGGAGCCCCCCCCCCCCCCCCCTCCCAAGAAAGTCTGATTTTATTAGGGGAAGACATTTTCCTTGAGCCTCAGAAATTTTTTGGTTAAGGGCCTGCTGCCTTCAGGGCCGGATTTACCTACTTGCCGCCCATGGGCCGCCTATATTTTGCCGTCCCCTTCTCATTCGTTTTGAAACATCAATAAAAACCATCAAGTGAACGTGCCGAAGGCGGAGGGGTGCCTAAGACGCGTTTACTCGTGTTGGGCACATTTTTTGCGAAAGCCTTGTCAACGCACTACTAACAAAGTTCACGGTACTTTGCGCTAAAGTTAAGTTCCGTAAAAAACCTATCTCTGTGTGGGCAAGGCCTTCCATTTATAAGAAATGAACACAGATTCAACCAAACAATTTCTCATTAAGATAATAAAATGGCGGCGGAAAATTTTTAAACCGTCGCATGCGCTTGTGTAACTTTGCCTGGAAGGTGACGGACATCTGGAGCCCCCCCCCCCCTCCCAAGAAAGTATGGATTTTTATTAGGGGAAGACAATTTCCCTGAGCCTCAGAAATTTTTTTGCGGTTCGGGCCTGCTGCTTCAGGGCCGGATTGTTACCTACTGCCGCCATGGGCCGCCTATTTTTGCCGTCACCCTGCTCATTTCGTTTTGAAACATCAATAAAAACCATCAAGTGAACGTGCCGAAGGCGGAGGGGTGCCTAAGACGCGTTTACTCGTGTTGGGCACATTTTTTGCGAAAGCCTTGTCAACGCACTACTAACAAAAGTTCACGGTACTTTGCGCTAAAGTTAAGTTCCGTAAAAAAACCTATCTCTGTGTGGGCAAGGCCTTCCATTTATAAGAAATGAACGAAAAATTATGAAAGAACAATCATAAATGAGGTTTAATGATTTTAACTTCCACCGCCGCGCCGCGCTGACCGCATTGTGTTCGGTGCAATCCGTGAAGTATTCCTTCAGCCTTGTAGGCGCTACGCGTTTCACGCCGCGCCTACCGCTGCTGAACGCACTGTGTTTGACGCAATGCGTGAAGTATCCATGCAGTCTTGTAGGCGCTAATATGTGTTACATGCCGGCCGGGGGTTTTTCCTTTTATCTCAAGTCCTCGTCATTGCTCTCTGCGTCTTCACTTGACTAATTAAAGGTGATGTCTCTTGTACCACCGAAAGAAGACAAAATTAGAAATTACTATACTCTCAAGAAATGAACGATTTTGTCGCCTTATCTCGCTTGTGCTTTTTTTCTGAATCCGATTCTTGTTTTTATACCTACTTTTGAAAAAATTGCAAAATTTGCCGCCCCTAAATTTGCCGATATGGGCCGCGGCCCATGTGGCCACCCCCTAAATCCGCCCCTGGTTGCCTTCGCCCTTTTGAACAAAAATTCCACTGCATGTTCTTTTTAAATAATATCGATCACATCATTGGGTTTTTTGGACGGACAGTGGAAAATCTGCAGGCACTTTTTCCATGAAACTTGAAAACCGAAATCTGAAGATGGGAGCGAAGATGGATCATATATTCTGTTATCTATTTTTACTTTTCTATTTTGTGTATTGTTATCTGTTTTCATTTTTCTATTTTTTTCTTGGGCCCACCCAAACAAGCTTTGGCTTAAGGGTGAGCGCCTCTGTTTTTAATCTCATTCTCTGTAAACCTGCCTTTTTTGCCAAATAAATGCCTAATAAAGAATTGAAATTGAAGAGTGTTAGGAAAACTAGTTAAAATTATTTGAACCGACACCTAATATAATTTGAGTTTTACCGCCATCTACAAGATAGAAAGAAAAGCCAATCAGATTTTAGAGCTGCGTGAAACAACAACATGGCTCCCCGCTCCAAACAATAACATAACCTCTCTCAGTCCCTCCCTTCCCCTCCTCTCGCCCAAGTTCAATCACGAACTTGATCTACGAATGTGTGCGATTTCGTTATTTTTCTTGTTAAATTTATCGCTCCCTCGTGCACTGAATTCAAGATAATGAAGCGGATACTCAGGACTTTAAACAACTAAAAGTTCATCATGTTATTAACGCTCGTTTAAAGGAATGTGTTTTAGCGGGCCACGCCGGAATGCTATTCGTGCGGTAAAAGGTTCTTTCTATTCTTCCGTGATACAAACTTTTCTCAATTTTCTGTAAGGTACTTGTCACCTCTAGCTCTCGAAAATTTAGTGCATACTCATTAGGATCGTCTAAATGCCTGCACCCTAAGTGTGAATCAACACCGTTCATAAGCCATGTCGCTGGTACCTGTCAACAAGCGAAGAGACACTATTGACAGTGCAACGTTCAATTGTGAAAGATGTCTTCGTAGCAACAAGACCAACACTGTCAAGCAATATTATGTGAACTTGAACACAACAGTTAGCATGTGCACCATTTGCAAGGTAAAAAGCTCATTATCAAGCTTAATTTCAAATGAAAATCAAGGTCTTTTATTCTTATCGTGGAATTGCGGATTTTTTCATCTACATGTCAGAGTTTGATCTCTGTTCTGTACAAGAATGTCTTAATAGGATAATTGTAGTATACTATCAGCAAAAGCTTAGCAGTACATATTACAATAATTCATCTAAATATTTTACTTTGTCTGAACATATACAGTAAGAGCTCATCCGTCATATATTGAGACAAATCGACGGTGTAAGTTGGCAATCACATAACTTGGTTTGCGACGTCGCAGACTTTCTGTTATACTTTATTTTTTAAACAGAAAACTACTCAACAGCAATTTTTTAAAACTGCGGTAATTTTTCTTCTCTGTGTGAAGAAAATTCTGCCAAAACTTCAAGGAATGATGTCAATTTGTTCTCCTTTTAAAAAATTACACAGAAGTGGAGATTTTTAGACACCGCAAACGAGTTATGTGATTGCTGACTTACACCGTCGAAATGTCAAACTCTGATCAGCTCTAAATCAGCACTACATATTAGGTTAACACGTGCAATCAGATGGTACCATTAATGAGTAGTGACGTAAACAATACTTGACCTGAGTCTCAGTGTACGATGAGCGAGCGTTAACCTGAGTGGTGCTGATTCATAGCTTAAGTGTCAGAGATTCACATTTTCTCAAAGAAGGAACCGAGGACAGGAAATATGCATTGTTGTTAGCTTTGGTGATACCTAATAGTTAGAATGAAACCATGAGCCTGTCTCGCAACCTTAAGGTGCTTCGATGGACACTATACTTTGTGTCAGATCAACACGCAATATATTGCATCGATTAGTTCCATTTCCTCAGCTACTTGTCATTTTTTTCGAATTTAGAAATCACTCTTCTGTTGCAAGGAGACAAAAGAATTCACTTACCAATTTTGAAAAACTAATTCAACTTAATGAAGGGGGGTTTTTTAGAGGAAAAATATCGCATTTGATACCGATATGGAAACTGCACTCGAATGTGATATTTTCCCTCTAAAAAAATCATGTCTATATTAAGTTGAATTTGTTTGTCCAGATGGGTCAGTGAATTCTTTAGTCTCCTGACAACATAATTGCGATCTCAAAATTCAAGAAAAATGCAGAGTAGCTGAAAAAATGGAACCAATCGATGCAATATATCCCAAGTCGTTCTCACACAAAAAATGGCGTCCATCAAATCACCTTTAGACAAATCCCAGAGCTCACTTCAAGCTTCATCCCTTGCCTGCCTGTTTTCAAGGCACGGACTGTAATTTTTTACCATAAACAGCAGATCTTTTGACCACGCTTGCCCCTCTTTTAATGTACCCATCTGTTTTAACTCCTGTCGAACATAATCCTCTTCTAATTTCTCTTCCAGGGCTCATACTTAAAGGAAAATGAAGTCATTGTCAATCAGTCTGTTCAAAGATCAGTGTCTCTTCAGAGCTTTCAAAAATCATCAATTCTACGTAAGTTTTACTTTTGCTTTTTAAGTAACAAGGGCCTGATCATTTTACTTCAATATTACTCGAATCAGAGACCTAAATTGATAAATAGCATTGTAATGAACATTTCATTTTGATCAGTCAAGTTTAGAAAAATCAGAGGGTTGTTTCTCTCAAATATTGAATTGAATATTAAGTTGAAAATGTTGATGGATATTTCGTAGGAAGACCAATGACGATCCAAGCGAGATAGACATGCAGTCAAAAGTTTGAAAATGAGCTAAGACAATGCAAAGTGAATCAGTGCAATTTTATAGGTTTCAGCCCTCTTAGTATTGCATGCTTTCTCATGCAAACTCGTGAGGAGAAGATAATTTTCTGCTTTCCAGGGCTTGAAAGGAAACCCCCGAAATCTCATTATTTTTGGTAATTTGAATGAATGTCAGTTTCGTTCTCACCCAGTTTGAAGAAAATCACTTTTATGTAGAGTCCCTTTAAACCCAGAGTTAAGACAACTCACTTTTGGTTGGGCTGAAAGTGGCCTAAAAAAAAATCCAATTCTGATTGGTTCTCGCTCATGGAGGCCGAAACGAGTGCACCAAGATGGCGGTACCTCGAATGTGAACAAGAATAATGAAAATATTACCTAATTGTGGTTTATCAAGAGTAAATTGTTATTTCCATCGGTCCAAAATGAAAATAGATTAAGAAATTATTCACAAACCAATCTCATTTTCTTTTTAATTGATCAATTTGTTGATGTTGTTGTTTTTGTGTGACAGACATCGCAGGATTCCTGATCCTTATCCCTCAATATCGTTCGTTTGGGTGCACTCGTTTCGGCCTCCATGGCCAGTCAAGGCTGGCTGCGAGTCAGCTGATAATCGAGTTGTCTTAACTCTGGGTATAAAGGGACTCTACTTTTATGCAGATAATATTGGTCTTCACCCTAATGGTAATTGTTCTTATTTGTTTTAATAGCTTTTCTCCTAAAAGAAGCACCTGACAAAAATTTCACGGAACAGGAAGCCAAGGAAATATTAGATTCAGCCTTTCAAAGCTACAAACGATCACGAATGCGAGAAGATGCCAAGCTGAATGACTTCTTTGCCCTCGTGAGTCAACTCCTCCCCAGTCATGCAAGTCACTTCCCCACCCATAACCCAGGCACTGTAGCAACAGTGGAGGCTAATGAATTGAAAAACAATGACAAAGAGGATGTTTTCTACTTTAGTAATGGCTCATTGTTGCCTAAAGCTGAAGTAACAGATGATGACATTGAGGCAGCAATAACTGCCCTATCCTGCAACAACCGTAACTCACCACAAATAAATTATGATGACCTTCGAGATATTGATTCATTCCTAGAATATTCAGCGAAACTCGAAGAAACGCTGCCTATTTTAGGTGGTGAACACCTTGATTCACCCATTTACCTGAATAAAATTGACCAAGCTCTCAGTGACATAAACAATACTAATAATGCTATTAAGATCAGTGTCAATATGGAGGAATTGCAAAAACGTTTGGCACCTCCAGTAGCAGAAACTCCCAGCAAGATAGATGAACACAGAGTGAAAAAAGTGGGAAGATTCCTAGCCAAAACTAGCGTCCGACCACGTGACTTGCTCCATAAAGCTCATGGGCTGCACGTATGGAAAGAAGGAAACGGGAAATTGCCTCTCTCGAAATTGAGTAAGAGCCTCGGTAAAATAACTTCGGCTGCCAAAAATGAAATTGTCAGCAGTCTGAAGGTTAAACCAGACATTTCCTCTGCTTCAAATAAGGGTAAGAAAAAGGGTAAGCGTGGAAGTAAAGATGCTAGTGGTTTCTCGTGGCCACATGATTTTGACCAAGACTTTACGTCGCAGCCAAATGATGAACCTAATGCAGAAAACTGGAAGATGTTCAAAGGATTTGAATTCACGGAATTCAAAACTGAAGCCCTTGCGAATCAATGCAGGAGCAGAGGAAAACCAAAGAAAAAGATTGACCCCAAAAGGAAAAGTGCTACCATGATTCTTTATGAAAAGCTCAAGGAAAGGAATAAGGTGTCCTAGCATTTTATGGTGCATGACTTATTCACCACCTCAGGGAAAAAACTGATCTCTTTTTTTTTTTTATTTCTTAGACTAATTTTTGTTAAATTTTTAATAAACCGTTTTACTTTGTCATATACTTACATTTTTTCTTAATTTCCAGTAGTGTCCGAGTTTCTTTTGAAAACCCTCATGGATGTGGATATGTGAGAAAAATTAGACGTAATGACTACAATTCTTTTTGTTACTTTCTTGCTACCCTAGGGTAGAAGAAGTATTATTTTGTTAGGTGGCCAGTGCTATGGGTTAAAATGAAGTTGTTGACTCACAAGATAAAACTGAAGTATTTATTTAACTTGTCAAAGCTTTTCGGCCTTGGCCATTATCAGGACTTAGCAAAAAAATTTAATACAATTTGAGAAAATACATTATTAACTTTGAGTAATATTAGTTCATACAAACGAAACTTGTCAATGTTTGTGATGGTTTATCTTTGTCTCTTAATATATCCAGTTTATCTCTTATCACCTGGGAGTCACAGTCATGTCGCCTTCCTTTAGAGAGGGGTGCATATCTGATACAGCTCATTTGCTGCAGATCTACTACTCTCTAATAAGGCAGTGAGGAACAATGAAACTCTACTGAATGTGCAGACAGAAGTAGTAGATCTGGCAGCAAATGAGTTGTATCAGATATGCACCGCTCCTAGGTGGAAAGCAAAACGACAGTTACTCCTAAGTCCCACATGATAAGAGATAAAGATAAACCATCACAAACATTGACAAGTTTCACTTGTATGAACTAATATTACTCAAAGCTAATCATGTATTGTCTTCAATTGTGTGTTTTTGCTAAGTCCAGAAAATGGCCAAGGTCGAAAAGCTTCGACAAATTAAATAAATACCTCATTTTTTTGTTGATGTGAGTTGACAACTTCATTTTAACCCATAGCCTGGCTACCTAACAAAACAAAAAGTTACTTAAATTGCTACTACCCTAATGTTGTACATCAATACTTTCAAAAAAAGAAAAGAAAAAAAGACTACAATTCGTTCAAGATAGTATGAAAGAACGATGATTTCTTTCCTAGATTTCAATAACCTCAGTCTATTGTTGATAATTCTGTATGGACTTGATTAAATTCTGGTGTTCTTAACATTAATTTAAGACTGTTACAATGATTGGCTTTGGTAATTTCATTAAGTATACTTTTTGCCTTTGAGTGCTTACCACCATTATTGTGTTTTATTCTAGATGCATTCAGTGCCTTATCTTCAGTGGCACAAAGTGTCGTAAGTCTTCGTGATTTGTGAACTTGTCGAGCACCTTTAAAGTTCTCGAAAAGGAACAGATTACACAAGACAGTTGTTCGTACCAAACTGTAATAACTGACAAGTGTAATATGTATGTTCATTTTTGATCAATTTAAAAGCATATGATGAGTTTGCAAATAGCGACGATTTACAAAAACTCCGGTTTTAATACCACTGAAGATGAGGCACTAAGCCTGAATGTGCATCTTCAATAAAACACAATAAAATGCAAGCTCTCCAAGATGAAATTAAAATATACATAATGAAATATTTATGAGTGCAAAATGCGAGCTGAAAGATATCAGTAATTTCTAATTTCTTGGAGAAGTTCCTAAATGGATCTGTTTCTGTGCACGTTAAAATGGACCATGAAGTTTATGATGCTTTTTTGTCATGATCCTCTGATGCATCTTACTCGGAAATATTTCGGGTTATTCAAAAGTCACGTACCGCTGGCCATGAGGGGAGTGGCCATTTGAAATTTTGGAGCTGCCTCCCTCCCCCGAGGAGATCAAAGACTAGAAAGTACCTAAAAAAGTTTCCTCCTCGATATGAGGAAAAACGTCTTAAACCGCAAATTGATATCATAATTAGAACTAGAGTTATGGCCAGTGGTGCGTGACTTTTGAATAACCCTGTATATTTCTATGCTCGCCATCTTCTCTAGTTAAGAATGGTATAACTCCCTGGTTAAAATTTGTAGTTTGAAATAGCTTCACCATGGAAGTTAAAATTTTGTATTTAGGCCCTAAAGCCCCGAAATACTTAATTGAGGATTTTCTTTTTCGGGAGGTTGAATATGCTAATAGAGCTGGACCCAAGAAGATGTGATTAACCACCATAGACTATGTGGACCACTCATGAATTGCGCCATGCGAATACATTCAGTCTTTGAGCCTCCTCTCTTCTACACTCTTGTCACGGACATATCAGTTCTCTGGAAATTTTAAATCATGCTTGGTAATATTCCCTCTTCAACATGAATTGGCATTTATTCATAACTGACACCAAAACTATCTTTAAATCTGGAAAATTTTCACGTTTCACACCAATTTCTCTGTGTATCATTAATGCCGAAAATGATCTCTGTTTTTGTGGATCAACCTATTTTAGACCAAAAAAATCAAAATTTTCTCCAAAATTGAGCTTTTTCAGAGAAATTTACTACAGTGGAAAATCTGTGCAACATACAAAGCAGTTCTGACGTATGGTGTTGTAAATCAAGGTCATTCTTGGATCCAGCAGTCAAATATACACTTATGACAGCCGTCACATCACTGAAAAATTTTCCCCTCTGTTCTAAATAACCAGGCTGTTTGTATCTAAATGCCTTCTTCCGTCTGCAAACATTCTGTCTGAAGCTTATAAAATTGTTTTGCGCTGAGAAAGATGGGAAATATTTTTTCCCAGAACTGATCCAGAAAGACAGAGGTCATTTTTGGAATTAAAGTCACAATCAATATAAAAATACTTTTCAACTTTGGTAGATACCCACATATTTAAAGAAAAATTAATTGCTTATCACTGTTCTTTGAGTTTTATGAAACAGTGAGAAAATAATTAGGGGGTCAAAGAGAACTAAATATTTGTAACATTGGTTTATTCCTCATGCTGACAAACATGACATAGTGCTTGGAACGACCTATTGAATGAAATCACCAGCAGAGTTGTGCAACTTTCTTAAAACAAAGATATTTCAAAGCTCAATGAAATTGTAAGCTAATTACAATCAGTATTCACATCATTATTTCACCTCAGAGATGAGAAACTAGAAAGAAAACAGCCAATCAAGATTTCTTTTAACATTAATGCGAACATCTCAGAGCTCCTCAATGAATCATAATCTACGGCAATCAATGATAGCACTAACATACATTAGACTTCGATAATCGAAAGGTTTAACCTTCAGAAAAGTATAAATTAACCATTATTTCCACATTAAATTGAAAAGTTCTGTACGAAACCTAGCTATATAAATTTGTGAGCAGGTTACAAAAAACTTAAAAAAAAATTAGAAAATCATGGAGACTGACAGCCAGAATCTCAGGCATAAAAGCAAGGATAAGTTTCGGAAGAAACTAGAAAATTCGGCAGCTACAGCTTCAAAAGGTGAGAATCTCTTCTAGTTTTTCACGAGCTTCAAATCACAAGAATGTTCCAAATCCGAGGTATCTCTTCATACTTTCCCAGTAATAACGGTCCCAGTTTTCTTTGGTGGAATCATATTCACTGAAAAGCGAGAAACAGTTGAAATATAAATTACACAGTTGGTGATGACAATTAGGTCTGTACCATTTACCATTTAATAAATTGCTGGACTCAGCCTTGAGTTTTCATCATAATTTCACACACAGCAAATTGGACGTATTGAAAATTGCCAAAACAAATTTGAAAGCAAAATATATGAGTTTACGATAAGCAACAGAATCAGTCCACCTACACTTCTTGCTTACAGAAAAAATTAAAAGAGAGTCAGTCAAATTAGAAAACTAACTGGGCACCAATGCTGGAATTAAACAGGTCTTTTAACATTGAAAAATTTTGCATAAATACTGATTTCAGACTGATGAGATGCTTTTTTCCATGCAATAGACTTCTAAACAAGGTGTGGATTAAAACAAGTACAGCGCATGATTTCTCCTCAGAGTTTTAAGTAAAAAGAGACCCATGCAATGGCGAGCTTCAAAACATTATCAAGTTATTGGTGTGAGCTTCTGCTTTTGACATAGATCGAACACAAATGATGCCTTTTGTTTTCTTGTCATCTGACTAGTGTTAATTAGAGTACCTGTATAGCGAGAGTATGGACAGATCGCTTCATGGAGGGCTTAGGGCCCAAAAGTGCAGCCACCCTTCTAACACTACATAAACGCACAAAATTTCACTGCCAGTCTGCAGGTTCCAATTCTAACCAAGATGGCCAAGAATGTACATAAATGAGCGTTCTTACGCAAAGTTGAGGTAAATTTATTGCAGATAAATCTGAGTGATCTACATAACACAAATGATGCCTTTTGTGTTCTTGTCATCTGACTAGTGTTAATCAAAACACGATTCATTACATACCATCTCCAAGTGCATTAGTTCTTTTATTCTGAAAATCAAGCTGACGAACATGCTCTGAAAGATTTTTTCATCCTAAAATAATTGCTTGTCTTAACTAAGTTTTGTTCTCTTTTCGAGAAAATTTTTAATTTTGGGAGGACCAGTTTTGAAAAGGAGCCATCCTGTTGAGATGCATGTTTTTTTACTTGAAACTTTGATATGTTGTTTGAACAGAGAGGTCTTCATCTGTTTCCTATTTGTTTATTAAGAATATGGGGGGTTGTTAAATACATACCTTTCAGGAATTCCAGTTTGTGAGACTTTGACCAGGGTATGATCTTTTTGCTGCTCTATATCTAAAGTGACAGTAGAAAAATGACCGTCTGGCCACCTTTTAGACCTCCACCTTTGAACAATTTTTTTGCCAGGCACCTTCACAGAATTTAAAAAAAAAAACAAAGCATGAGATTCAAATACAACTTCAGTTATGCACCTGAAAAGTTTATCTCTTTTCTTAAAAATACAAGCATTCTTTGGTGTTTCTTTATGTTCAATAACTCCTCACAGGATTTGTTAGTGTATTTTCTGAAGAAAATACACTATTGCATTCTCCCATTATGTTGGACCCTGAACTGAGATCTTGTGAAGAGCGCTGATCACAGGTCGTAGAACACTCAGAAAGGGTAAGAATCCTTGATCCTGTACATCCAATAAACTTGATTCTGTATTTTCTGTTTCCTGTTCATTAGAAATCGGGCTACGAAAATTTTTCTCGTGATATTGTGCACCAGGGTTTATCGTGCAATAGTCTTGATCCTGTGTTCCTGTTTAAACATGTGTTTATGTATGGTTGGTTGGTAGATACGTTTATTTGGTGCTTTTGACATCTGAGCCATTAACACCTTAGAGGAGGGATCAAAATGGTGTAGTACAGAATTTAAAACATTTAAAAAGTAGGGTCACAAAAGAGTAGTGCACAAAATTAAAAGATTGATCACTTCATTAATGAAGGGCTTGAAATTACACTAAAATTAAATTATTTTGAGTCATGATGGAGGTATGCAAAATCTTCAGGCAGATTACAATATAAAAAGAGAGACCAGTCTCTGTACCTGGTGGCGATAAGTTGTTAAGTATATTTGTATTTCAAAGGCATCGACTGGTCTTGGGGATTTTTCTAGGGGGAGAGGGGGTATCTATGTTCATTTTAACTGCAAACTTTTAGCCATCATTAATCTATTTTGATTTGGCTCTTTCAAATGGTTAGTGTGCAACAAAACGAAAACACTCCCTCAGGGAGTGGAATTAGCATACAATTTTTCTGCAACAGAAGTCAAATTGTTTTGAGGGTAACCCCTCTACCAAGTGTTTGTGTAGGACTTCTATTCAAATTATTTTTGTTTTTACTGCTCCAACATTTCTTTTGTTTTTGTTTACTTACTAGTTTAATGAATTCTCCATAAATATTTCCATTGAACATTTCAAATTTGCCACCCTCTCTGTTGTCGAGCACGGCAGGGCTGTGAGTGAATGCTGATACCATCTGAAACACAAATAGCTAGTTGTAAATTGAATCCTCATGGAATGGATCTTTTCAAAATTTTACTGAAAACATAGGGGACATGTTACGTAAAAATTTCCAATTTCAACTACAGTAAAATTACAATCTTTCATGATGGTAAATTTTAACTCCCTCCTTGTCAAAACCGAAATGAACTTATATCTAAGTGGGTGAAGAAATCATTCCATTGTTTATACACTGAAATATTTCTTTCAGTAAACTGAATTTTCCTGAATAAATTCACAAATGCTGTGCATAAGATGAGGAGGGATCTTCGGCAAAATTCCTTGATTTGTTGGGTACAATGTATTTCTTGGACTTACCTTTTAAATTCTATATCTCCAAAAAAGGAGTTTATAGTGAACTCCTTTCTTTGTTTTATGTTAATTATTTTCAATTCACTCATTGTTAGCGAAGTAAAAAGGCGCTAAAGCTTAATTCACAGGTGCTTTTTTTTTTTTTTTTTTTTTTTTTTGGTCAGAACAATGATGTAAAATGAATATCACAAATGAATATCTGGATGAAAAATGGGTTCTTTCATATTGGTGTACTCACTGTTAGTTTCTGTACTTTATTACGCATTGTTCGTTCTGTACTTCTGGATTTTGACGTAGTATTCATTTTGATTTTGAAAATTGAAAGTGAAACAATAAATTATTATTCCACTCTATTTTATTTTAATAATAATAACTATGAACAATTATAATCAAACTAACTCAAATCACCAATGTAATTGCTACTGCGTTTTTAAAGGAAGTCTCTTTGCAGATATGTATTTTGCTCATTTTAGTCAAGGTAACAAACACATTTAAAAACAAGCTTAAATTTACCTGTGGGGTTGTAAGAGCATTGTAAAATTCGTCACCAGTGCAGATGAAAGTTTGAGAGAAATTTAGAGTAGACGTTGCTACTTTGGAAGTGTCTATTTTTTTCGATTCAATCACATTGTTCATCAGAGTCTGAAAACGGAAGAAATATTTTGACTTAAACAAAGAACACCTAAATGTGAAAAACGCAACTTAAAGGTAGCACTGCGTATATTTCTATAAACCATTCATTTTAAAAAGATGTGTCAAAAAATAAACTAAAAAAGCTTCTGCAGTTAACGAATTATTATTTAAAAATACTAAATTTTCTTTATGAAAAATAAAAAGAAATCTGACAACAAGCAGACTCCTTGCTTTCCAAAAAGAAAAACTCCGTTCTATTCAGCTCAACTTGATCCAAATAATCTAGCTTTAGATTGATCAAATAAAAAAGATGAAAAAAGGGAAATCCAGCAGAGATATAAAGAAAAAAAAAATCTTAAGAAAAAAGTTGGATGAGAGACCCAACGGGCATTTGAAAGAAAATGAGTAATTTTACCTTTGCATTGTTTATAGATGTAACAGATTTTCCTTTATTACAAGATTCTTCCTTTTTAGGTAGAATCATTCCTTGCGAAAATTCTGATAAAAAAAAAGAGAGGATAAAAAAATTAGTTGAGTTGGAGGGAAATATTCAATTAAAAATCAGTATCAATTTAAATGACAACTTATTTTATGAGAGAGGCAAAAGTTACATGATTTACTTACGATACTGCAACAAGGTTAACTTTGCCAATAATTTTGATTATCAATTTTTCGTTTTCCTTATTTTGTCGTATGAGATGAGATGCTAAGGATTGCTCTCTGGTATCATACTTCGCATCATATTCATGATGGGGTTTCAATGCCATCTTGGATTTGGCAGGTTGCTAAACTGGACTCACCGATGAATGTGATTTACGGATGAGGTCAAATGGTCGGAGAGCTAGGCAACATTTAGTGACAAAATCGGCACACAGGTTTATACCACTTAAAACTGCACTGACAAGGGAAGCAGTTGTCTGCCACATATTGGCACAAGCTACAACACAGACAAGCATTTTTCATGTCAGTGCATGTAATGCTTTTGATATGAGTGGTTAAACCTTCGGTCACGAGTTTGTCACTAAATGTCGTTGGGCTCTCCGACTACAAAAAGATTCAAACCGGTAAAGGTTTCTCGCTGTGACCCCAACTTAATATTCTGATACATTTGACTGAGCTGAACACTCTTCCTCTCAATTTTGCACTGAAACACATTAGAGTTCATTTGATGTCTCTAATGCCAATTTTTGAAATGTTTTGGCCTTTACTTCTCCTTAGATTGATGTGAACCCAGCACTATTTTACCATTCTGTTTTAACTCTGGTAAACATTCATTCAATAAAGAATCCTTACCTTCTTTCAGGGAGCTAATATATGCTGCTAATTGTTCGCGAATCTTGCTACGACCCTCTTGGTACATAAAGTCTTTGACTACTTCTCCCTCTTTGGATGGTTCTTTCAGAGATGTATTTACCTTTAAGAAATCAAAAAATATTAGACAGTTGTAACAATGAAGGAAGATTAACCACTAGAATGCGAGACAGAGGATGGATTTAATTATTAAAAATCATAGGTAAAACTAAATACGGTTGCAAATAGCAAGGCAAAAATTAAATGAATAGAAGGAAAGGCAGCCATCACTCACCTTGCGGAACAAGCAAAACAGGACAACCTTGTTTTGCGAGGTAATGGCTAACCTTCTTTGAAATCACAGAGATAACAATCGTAAAAATGAATAGAGCTGTTACACAATCCAGGAATTGTCTCAAAGGTGGATGTTTCTAGGGTAAATTTAAGCAAAAAACTATTGTACAATTTTGTCTGAATTTTCTTTCTTTCTGGGAAGGAAACTGAGTAACAACTCTTTTATACTAAAAACAGAGTGAAACATTTAGTCTCATGAGGACAGCAATGAGAAGGCAGGCTTAAAAAATGTGAAGGGAAAGTAGTCTAAAGTGCACAGTAAAAGAGGAGGCAGCCTTAAAAAAAGTGAGGGCTACCTTGAAAATGTGACAGCGAAAAACTTTTTGCACCCCTGACACTAAGTTTGGAATATGCCGCCTGCAGCCCCTGAACTTACTTGAAAATATGAGTTATCAAAAAATTTGAAAGTGATGTTAATTCATGTCAAACTGGAAAGCTATCTACAGAAAACAGTCAAACGTTGTAAGTGATGATATCGCCAACAAACAGCAGTTCTTTAATGTTTTAGTGCATGTCTTTGCAACAAATCTAGAGCAGGTTATTTTATTGTATCACAAGATTTTTCATTACTAGGCCTCAACTGTTAACAACAGCACAACAAGATATCTTGTGAGCATTGCTGAAAGGGTTCAACAATACAAAAAAAGGACTGGGTATTTCTTCATTATAACACCACATTGAACGGATGTTATCAAAATCAGACCGTTGCACTAAATGACAGGAATTAACTTAGGTTCAATTAACTTATGTTAAGTGAATAGTGCGTTCACCTCAATGTCGGTTGATCAATTTGGACTGGAGATAAACGAATCAGAAACTGGATTGAAAGGAAATAATATTATCGAATTAGAGATACTTAATTTGCACAAAAAGAGCGGGTTATTTAACAATCATACCATACCTCAATTTCCTCCACTGAATTTTCTTCACTCAAATTTGGAATGGCGACCTTGCCTTCAATTTCTTTTTCAACGCCACTGATATGAGCCTTCCAGTTCAAAGTGATATCCCATTCGTAGAAGAAGATGAGTTTACCTAAATACAAAAAACGAGAAAGAAACTAATAATTTAAAAAAAAAAAAATAAACACCTGTCTTGAGGACATTACCATCAAAGCAAGATGCTACTTCTTACTGAAAAAATAAATTGTGCTTATGCTTAAGGTGAATCTACAATGGTAAGAAATTTTTCCGCACAGGGAGCCCCACCGCTGTGTTTTGATTTTTTGGTCCACGCTATTAGAGTCAGTACAACTCCACGTGGGTCCTTGCCTTTTTATGAAAGTTAAAGGAATTTCTGTTACAATCGAAGAGTCATGAGATCTATCCATAATATTCTGCTTCCTGTTGACACTAAAAATATTTGAAAAGTAATATCTGAAGCTCTAAAACTTGATCACAGGAAAAAGTAGGGTTAAGCATGATGACCATGATGCAACCAATTGCGAGTGATCGCTCTCAGCAGTTGCAGATACCTCTCTCCCACCGTGAGCCATCTCTCTCGCTCTTACAGATATCCCATAAGAGAAACTGGGATCAAGTTGAAAGCTTTTATTGTTAAACTTTCTAAGCTTGCATGTGTTTCTAAGCATTCTTAGAATTTAATATATCTATTGTAATATTTAAATAATCACTGATTTCGGAGCCGCATTTTAGCGGCGCAAAGTGGTGGATTTTTTCGGAACTACAACTGAAAATTAGAGCAATAGTCAAATTAGGAACACCTGAAAACTCTGTCTGCAAAACTGAGGATTTACCAATCTCTATGTTGATTGAGAGCCTGATTATCACTGTCATTTGACAGCTTCCTTGATATTTTTTCTTCATGTGAAGTATATTCTACATAAATTTGAGGCAACACCTTGAGTTTATTACTTTTTCTTCAAGAAAAAAAAAAAAAGAAAAAAGAATAGGTTCTTCAAATCTCTACATGCGAGATGAAAGTTTCTTCAACCAAATTTCACCTTCAATTACTCCATGCATAATTACCTTATGCACTTCTTTGAGCTTCTTTGATATGATAAATTAAGGATGAGAAAAGCATTGAGAAATAGAGGTACCTTTTCTGTTGTTTGCAACCGCTTCGCCGTCGCATTTCTCCACTTCTGTAATTTCAACTTGCAATGATTTGCCATCAATTTTGAAGTTGGTAAATAAATTTTTTATCTTATCTTTAGACCACTGACAAGCATTTTTTTCAGTCCTGGAACCATAAGTAAGATTAATTAACTAATGACTAGATGATCGATTACTTTTTGCAGAATAAATTCAGATTGATTGTTTTCAAACTTCTTTTTCCAGAATTGTTACGCTGGGAATGACCTCAACCCACTATGAGTAATTTTACTCATCTCATCTTGTTGCTGATCATCAAAACTAGACGATTTCTGCCTCTCTAGTCTTTTTAATCTTACCTGTTCTTAATTTGTCTGCGAAATTGGTCCTTATTTGCTCGATTTTTCTTATGTCTTCTTTGCCTAATAATTTTTTTGACTTTGAACATTTTTGTCTCTGATTTCATCTAATCTCATTTTATCTAATAACTGCCCACATATTCTTAGTGCCATGTTATCAAGGCATGTGAATTGAATTACCTGACTTTAAGTTTAAATTGTCATGTTTGTAAAGCGTATGAACCTGTACTTTCATGAATAAAAAAACTAATCAAATTCTAAACTGTATTGTATCTTATATTAATCGTAAAATTTTTCCATTTCAGCCTTTCATCCTAATATATGATGGTGTAGCAACCGGTAATCTACCGTATTTCCAACTGTACTACTCTTCTACCTAGTAGTATATTGATAACCAAAGTGCAAAACTACATATCTTCATTGCGGTGTTCCAAAATTTTTACTGCAACTTTAATTTATCGAAGAGAAACAAGCCAATTTAGTAGCTTGAAATCCATGCTTTATAAAGAGAAACATTCTGCTAACAGGGAAGACAAATCAAGGAATTATTCAAGAAATTATGTTTACCAGTTTTCCAAAGGAGAAATAAAGTATAACAGGAAGTCTTTTTTTTTTTTTTTAAAAAATTCAAAATAGCTTATTGGCTAATCGCGTTCCGTCCCTTTCCATCTTCACTTTATACCTTCCCTGTCTTCCTCCCTTCTCCCAATTGATATTCTGGTATGCCCTTATTTTAAACATCAAATTCCTTTTGAATGTACCCAGTCCCAATTCTTCAAGTTCATGACACTTAAATTTAAGTCTGCATCGTAGCAAATATAGATTCATGGTTTCGCATATTGGCCATCAATATCTCCCAGAGAGAAAAATGTCACTTGAGTGAGCTCTACCTCTTTTTCATGAATAAATTAGATTTTTACAGATTATTTAACAGCCGTTGAACACCATCTCATCTCTATTTTAACAACGACTTAGTGTGTTTAACCGCTTCTATTTTTCATTTAAAGAATTCTTGAAAAGATGGACAGACTATTCATTGGATAGGTAAGTATGACCCCGTTTTTGCAGATTAATAAATTTTCTTTCGGATCAATTTCAAAGGAATTTAGTCCATTTCAACGAGAGGATGAACGTCATAATTTTAAGAGTCAAGCGGCTCTTGAAGCACAATGAACGAGTAGAGTTCTAGTAGATAGTTACCAGTGCCAGTTGTTCACATTTGTTGCATCTGGACGTTCTTCTACAATCCACCTTGGGTCACCTTCACCCCATTTTGCCATTTTTACAGCTTTGGGAAGAGGAGCTGCAATTTAAGAAAAAGATAAAAGATTATTTGAGACAAAACATTGGCTTCAGATGCTCTAAATTTTGGGTCTGTACCCTTCGAAATCATGCTTAAGTAGAAGGACTCTCCACTTCCTGAAACATCTCTTCTAGAAGGACTAAATAAGTAAAGGATGAAAGTATTCAAACACAAATTTCACTCCTCAATCTAATGCACTGAATGTGCTGGTTTGGCAATTTCCAAGTCCAGATTTTTTACGGCTTCATTTAGGATTTTCAAATCAGAAGAGATTATTGAGATGAACTCAGCTGAGTTGTTCTTACGAGTATTCTCCATTGGTTGTTTGTAGAAAATTAAAAGTGAAATCAGAATTATGACGATATTTGTTTAGTAACTCAGACATTTGCTTACTTTTAAATTACATTCACAATTCAGTTCATTTTGGGAATAATACCATTTGCATATAATTTGTCGAAGTAGATCATGCTTACATTAGAAATCTTCACCTTAGGTACCTACTTGAAATAATTAATTGCTCGTTATAGGTGTGGCATACTAAAATGAAGGGCTACAAGTTCTCATAGAATTCTTTACGTCCTATCTTACGAGAATTTGCCTCTCTATTCATAGGCTGGCAGAAACGCGCACTTATCCTATTTTAAATCTCTACAAATTGTAACAGTCTACTTATCTGTAGGCATTGATCAGAGAGTCCTAATGTAAATGGGAGAGCTGGCGCCATGTTCTGCTCGACGAGTTCCGAGCCCGGTGTGCGCCGAGTTCGGGTCACTTTTTCGATACATGTTCGATCCAAAATGGCGGTGCAGAATACGTGGTGATCCCTATCTTCTTTGTTTACATTGGATGGCCGGGTACCCGTGTATCGCAAACAATCGATTATGTATCGAAAAAGTGACCCGGCGTCACACAGGAGTCTCGGAATTCGGGACCTGGAAAATGCTTAAAAGTGGCGCCAGCTCATCCACTTACATTACGACTCTAGGGCATTGATAATGCCTAGTGGTCTTCCTTCTTTCCACTATGACAAAAGATGACCTGACAGTACACAAGTGCACAAGGACCCAATTTGTTAGGTTCAACGCCAAGAATGCACTACTGCGTTAAAGTTTTGGAGAGAGCTTAAGGAGCAGATTCTTTTGGTGAAAATAATGGATGCCCTAGATGAGGATACAGAAACAAGGCATGTTCTTAGTTACGAGAGCCCCAGGCACAGCCCAATTCTTGACGAGAAACTACTTACGATGACTGGTGTTCCCCACGGAGAAAGTAATTTCACTGAGTGCATTAAGTGCCTTGTGCGAAGATTTTCATGAGATCCATTTGGGCAGCAGATGCAAGTTTCTGGCCATGTCGTACCGCCACTCGCTGTGGGGCATGATTATTATTGGTTCTGGCCTAGAGCCGCCTTTGTACAGATGATAGAAATTCATGTGGTAGAGGAAACCCAAGGAGCTAGTTCATTGCATGATCCGCTTTACTTGACGACAATACGAGAATGTTTGTTTTGGTAACCTAAAATTCAGAGCAAAGTGGAAAAGATGAACACCTAACACTTACCTAGAACACAGACACACTTTCGATTACGGTCTTCCTGAGAGGCCTGATGAGTCTTTATTTGTTGATAACTGGTTACAGTGACAAAATTTGAATTGGCGACTGTTGGTGGCAATCAGTTACCGGTAAAATTGACTTCAAGTCGTCGAAAGCAGGAGGAAATAATGGCAAACGAGACTGAGAATGTAAAATTGTAACTCACATTGAATGATTGAAAAAAAATATGCAGCGATAAATTGATAAAACATACGCTAGGTGGCGTTGTGATAACATGAAATTTCCTAGCTTGCCAACTTCACCAAACCACCTCATCAGCGCAATACACGGATTGCGAACACAGGACTTCGAAATTCAATTTAATTCGAGATAAGTTAAAAGTTCTACAAGTTAGTATTACATTTAAATGCAAATGGAAGAGTCCGTGTGATTCATAGTTTCATACAGTCACCTTCCTAAACTTGTGGAGGTTCGATGTATTCATGGTGGAATCGAAGATATGTTGGTAATGAAATTGCCGATTTCAGGTGTGCGGCCGCATGGCACATTTGCCCTGAAAAACCGCAATCCAGAGTATTCCAGAAAATTCTTCGCTAGATGTGCCCTGTGCTGCTTTTGAAGACATGGAAAGGGAAAAGGAACGAATAAATTTATTTTCGTAGGCAAAGTATGCATTTCTTCAAGTAAAAATTGCATTCCAAACGACCGCATTGGTATCATGGCATCGAAAAATCCATGTTCAACATTTCCCCTCTCCCTCTCCTGGTCTACTTATTTTCTCTGTCGAGAAATATTTTAAAATATAATTTCCCATGACTTAAAATGACGAAAAGCCATGGCACCGGCCCATTTTTTGACGGCTTGTAATGTAACTAAGAAAAATCAATGATTGTTGTGCTCTTTTGCCGGCCGTGTAAGTGCTGGCGAAGTAGGACGGTGAAGCGCCTTCATTTTATGAGATGCCACACAGGCAACCGGAAGGCAGGATTAGTCGCATCACAGCAAGGCGTTTTTATCTTGGCTCTCATCGTTCATCGATGTTGTATCCTTCATGGAGGCTCTGAAGAAAACAGAGGAGATACGAGATGCATACAATTATAATTAGAGGCTGTTTACAGAGGAAATTCTGACCCGAGTCGAAAACAAGAGCCCAAGGTTTTGATAAGAGCGTCTTAAAGTCGGTATGTCGGTAGTTTCAAGATGATTACATTTCGAGAAAATCGCGTTCAGTGTAATTTAAAGGAGCATTCCTAAACGAGAGGTATGGAGGACAAGGCTCATAAGTGCAATTTTTGAAAAAATTGAGATCAATAATGATTATATTGAATTTAATGATTTCAAGTAAACCTTGTCTTACCAAATGTATATTCTGTGAAGGATTCGCTCCCAAATCCCAATTTTCAAATATCAAAGAGTCAGTTTGAACTTACTATCCGCCATGAGGATCCATGTAATTTCGATAATTCAAACACGTATCTCCGAAATTGCGAAAACTGCAATTATGCGCTTTGTCCTCCAAGCCCCTCAAATAATGTTACGCTTTTTTCCGGAATTTTTGACACTACACCCCCCCCCCTTTAACGCTTCTGTGACGTGAGCGGCCTAAAAACAAAACCGAAAAAAAAGAAGACAAAAATTAAAAAATTCAATAGTGTATTTTCTTTGGAAAATACACAAATCATGAGAGGGGTGAGCTTGTAAATGATTCAGCTGTACACGGTACAAATCGTGTTCTGATGGTCAAATTCAAGAGCAGGCTTGACGGGGGGGGGGGGGGGGGGTTATCGCAACTTCGCATCGAACTAAAGTGTAAGCATTCATTGAAAATGAAAAAGAAAAAAAAATTAAAAATATCCCAAACGCCGCTATCAAAATTTGGATAAAAAATGACACAACTGAAACTATTTTTACCGATTCAATCGCACATTTTAAGCAAGGTTGAAATCGATTATAGCCCTTTTTCGGAGTCTCGGGGGGGGGGGGGGGGGGTTAGCCCCGGAGTCTGGGCTAATTTGATGCTAGCTGGGGTACCCCGGCACCGCCGGAGGTTTTGCTCCCTACAAATTACGTAGGTATCACATCTCTGAAATTCGTACCTTGCTGCCCGGGCCAATGATTTGCCTTCAATTAGCCGGCTATGCAAAATGACTGCCATGACGCACGAATAGTGGTATCAGAATTTAGCATTAAGATTACGCAGTAGGTTGAAGGCGCTCTTCTGGGCAATTTTACGAAAACTGTTCAATTCCAGTCATGATCGTTTTATTTGTAAAATGTGTGATGAAGAGTCTCACATTTCACCTGATGTGAAGGAAAGTGAGTGTTTTTAACGAATTATAACCATTATAATTGGATTGCATTTTGCAAAAAGGAACCACTAGCATTGCAATGTTACTAAGATTGTGCAACTTCTTTTGTCTTGGAGGAAAAATCCTGATTATTTGTATAATTTCTCAAAATTACTCGCTAGAAAACAATGAATTTAATACGAAAAAACTTGTCATCCCAAATATTCGAAATAGTTTTCGCTTGTCATCTGCAGTTTGAAGCAATTCGAATAGACAACGCAACACAATGAATAGCAAGGGTGCCTTAAGAAGCGAGATACAATTGTATGATGACGTATGCTGCAAAATTGAAGGCGCGATAACGCGAAGCGTGAGCTCTCAATGCTCTGCTGTAGGGGTGTCGCTCAGTTTCGGGAGAAAAAATAAACAGAGGCCCGAATACGTCTTTCCTGTCTTCGGCTGTGTTGATACCCGTTCTTTCTTCTTTTTTTCAGGTTCTTGTCTGATTCTTTTTCAGGATGGATTTGTAGACCCACGTCTTAAGCTCGTGTAAACCGCAGCACTGGCTCGTTTCTCATGGAGACAGTGGTGCTTGGATGCGTCTAGTGGCTTTAATCGTTTATGTTTTCTTTACTTTCAGAAGTTTATCGGTTACTTCAATGCGTTCAATTTTGCAATTTTTACTCTGTACGATTAATAAACTTTGAACCTGAAAATAGCGTAAATTTGTGCTGCTTTGTCAAAATTTTCAGAACCCCTCTCCATACGTAGGGGATGCCCTACCAGGAAATATCACATTCCGCTCCTTTAACCAGCCAAGGGTCTACGCCCTCTGATGCGAGCCAGTCCAACCCTGTCTATCAATAGGAATAGGTTTATACTTTGTCTGTTGGCTCTATCGAATAATATGGAGTGACATGCATGTGTTTTTTGATAGACTGTGAATTTTGGCAAAACCCGGAGTGTTCTTTATCTATGCAGAAAAACTGAAAGCGGACATTGAATGGACGATGTCATCCATATAGGTCCATAACATTGTTTTAGATTCGATGCGTATGGAACTAGATGAAACAGACATTTAACATACATGTTATCTATCTTTCTATTTAAAAAAAAATTGATTTCTTGTACCAGTGAGGTTTGGATATCTATCAGAGGCTGATTTACGAAATTGCGTTTCGAGTGTATAGCGATACGTCTGAGGGTTTGCCAAATTCGATTTCCGCCGATCCTATTTTTCAGGGAGGGATCCTTCAGGCTTGGTTATACAAAATTTTAGTGAATATGTTTGTGAGGGTTGTTTGGAAACACAATTACCTAAATAAAGAATAACTTAAAGAGGTACAGCCACCTGATTTTTGTCAACGCCTTTCCTAGGATTTTATGTGAGAACTTAGGCCGGCGCCCTTTGAATACTTCGTCATCGATTCGTTTTTTATGAACTTAGAACTTAGACTGCTGCACTGGAAAAAAAACACATCGGATCTAGAGTCCAGACTCTTAAAAACATCGACAAGAAAAAGTACTCTTGATTCAATCAGAATCTAGCTTAAATCAAGGACCAAGCCTCTTAATTTAAGCGGATTTTATTTTGATTCAAGCAAAAATCCGATTGAATCAAGAGTATTTTTTCTTGTCAATGTTTTCAAGAGTCTGGACTCTAGATCCAATGTGTTTTTTTCCAGTGTGGTGCTCCGATGCGATGATCCTAAAGCAATCAGTAACTTGGGACATACTCTCTACAAGCTTTAGGTCCTGCCGCACCAGGATCCGAATTAACCGTAAGGAATTTACATTATTTTCTGATTGGACTTTTTTCTAACACTTCAGCGAAAAAAACACCAATATGTTGAGATGCGCACTCGAATTTTTCCTGAAGCGACCATGAATGAAATGAATTTGCTGTTTTCGTCGTTCTTAGATCAGAGAATAAAAGGAGGAGCGCCTATCTCACATTTTAGGACAGCAACGTTGTTATGTATTTAATCGATCAAAGCGTTTTTCGGGAAATTGACAATGCCACCATAAAAATCAGTAATAGTTAACCTCATCGATACAGTAGGCAACCAGTAGGCAACGCAGGAATTAAGTTACAGTGTATGAGAAAAAAAGCGCCCCCAGTTAGTGTCGAATTCGACAAATAATGTACAAATTTCAATTCAACTCCCGGATGCAACTATTCGGGCTCCCTGGATGTCCGTGTTGCATACGCACGAAAGTGAAGGCGTTTTGACTGTCCAGGCACTCACCACTTCACCCCGCGGCTCGCGGCGCGCGCGGCGCTAACGGTGGACTTAACTGCGAGATTCAAAGATGGCAGAGCGCTTTCAATTCTTCGTTTCTGCTACAAAAACGTCTCTTACGCGCGGATGGTTGCATACTGGTGTAGGGTGTATTTTTTGTGCTTCAGTTTTAATATGTGATATCGCGATGTCCTGAGCATGATTTGTATAGTAATCATTCATGTCTGAGGGATTTCCTCAAGTATAGAGATGTAGCACCGGAGGCACTCGGTGATTTTTGGTCCTCGCAATAAAGCCTGCCGCACAATGAAACGAGCCTTTCACAAAGTTGCACATGCAATTTTCGACTAAAACTGCAAATGTTCTTCACATTATAAATTTTATGGGGTGATTGTTGAAGAAAATTCTATAAAAACAGTGAAACTTCTGTTAAAATCTTTGCTTTCCTTATTAACATCAATATGAGCTTTTCATATTTCCACATTTTGTATGACTTCTCTCATTAACTCGCTTCACTGGCAATGAGTGCCGCTGGTGCGGCGGCTAGTGTCTGATGTAAAAACGCCCTCTTTCCCGTGCTTATGCAATACGGACATACATGGAGCCCGAATAGTTGCATGCGGGGTTCCAGGCTCTATAATGAAATTCGTTTAGTATCCGTCTCATATGCGACACTAACTGAAACTTCGATTTTTTTTAGCAATTTCTTCACATTATAACTTACACGGGGTGGTACTTGAAGTAAATTTTACGGGAAACAATGAAAGCACTTCTAAAATCTCCATACGTTCCGCATTTGCATCTATTTGAACTTCTATGTTTCCACATTTTGTATGACCCCTCTCATTGACTCGCTCCGCAGAGCGCATCTGGCGAGGCAGTCTTTAGTGTCTGAAGTCAAAACGCCTTCACTTTCGTGCGTATGCAACACGGACATCCTTGGAGCCCGAATAGTTGTATCTAAGCGTCATACTAAAACTCGTAGAGTATCCGTCGCATACGACACAAATTGAAGCTTCGATTGTTTCTCTCACGCCTTAACTTAATTCCAGTGTTGCCTATTGTGCCGATAGACAAAATCATCACTGATTTTTATCGCGACTTAGTCCATTTTCCAAAAAATCCTTGAATTTTTAAATATATTACAACGTTGCCGGCCCTCGAAATTGCAAACATTTAGGTACTTGAACCTGATATGTAGAGATCCTTTAACCTGCTTCAATGAGTCGTTATTTGTTAGAGTTTTGTGTCCCCTCCCCTTTTGGTTGAACTAATTTTGATGTTCATGTGCGAAATTTTCAAAAAAAGATCGGAATTTCTCGATAAATTGCTCGTACCCTGTGAAGAGCTTGCTACCTCGCAGGATGAAGCTCTTAATTTTGTCTGTTTTCGTTGATACAAACACTCACAGGCCGAATTTTTTATTGGTTCAAATTCTTTTGTGTAAAACTCGGCCCTAATTATACAATCGGAAGATTTTTCTCTTCAAGCTATTCCGTCCCCCTCAAGAAAATGAGCAAACCTAGTAAAATTTCAAGTGATTTGGGATCACACAATTTCTTTCCGAGCGACCGCGTTAAATTCGTTTGATTTTAGGGTCTTAAGCAAGTTAATTTGGATGCAAAGTTACTTGAATGACCTGATTCTAATACAAATTAATACCAGATAATGATGTGTTCTCAGCGTGAAGCAAAAATGCTAATTTTTTTTAAAAAAAATTCCATTTCAAGTATTAGACGATTTTCTTTCTATTAAATTTGTCAATAAAGTTTCCTGTACAACGCTCATTAATTATAAAAGAATACTTCATAATTCTCACTTTGTTGAGCGGTTCATTTTCCCATGATTATGAGATGGTTGACGTTAAAACCATATTCACTTAACAGCGCGTGGCTGGTCAGCTTTCGTGATACGACTTAATTAACACCTGTGTGTTGCGGCGTATCGGTCGCAATTGAAGGCGTTTTTAAAAAATTGCCTGTACCACTTGTTAGGACGTTAGGATCGCAGATTAACATAAACAGACTTTTTTCATCCGGACTCACACGTTGCCATACTAAGGCAAATCGCCGTATGTACATTCGAATATGGCCAAATTTCTCCTGTAAAATATTCATTCTTGAGGAAAATTATGGATTTTCCGAGAAACATTCAGATACACTTTACATTAAACGGAAGGTGCAGTGATCGCGATGGGTTGCGATTTGATCGGAGGAAGAATCGCGATTTTATAGACGTCGATTTTTTGCAATATTATCGGATAAAAATTTTGATAAATTTCGATTTCAGTTCATAAATTGGCAATAAAATCGCGATTCATCAGAATATTATCGAACAAAAATCGTGATAAAGTGAAATTAAATTTCGATTTTTTCGAACGCGATGTTATAGAGGGAGATAAAATTGCGACAAGATCGAGGATAATCGCTCATCAGATGTTGATGATCTTAACGATTTTATTGCCAAAAAATCGTAAAAAAATCGCAACTTAAATTCAAAATATCGCAATTTTTCGTTCACTGGAGAAAAAGTCGCTTGAATCTAGAGTCCAGACTCTTATAACATTGACAAGAAAAAGTACTCTTGATTCAATCCGACTTTTCCTTGAATCGAAGAGCCGAGCCTCTTGATTTAGGCGGATTTCTTTTTGATCCAAGCAGAAAGTCCGATTGAATCAAGAGTATTTTTCCTTGTCAATGTTTTTAAGAGTGTAGACTCTAGATCCAAGCAACTTTTCTTTTCAAAATGGTACTTTGTTACATTATGAGAGGAGATTTTGCAACAGCCGGAGGTGCATACGGCGTTCTTCCTTTCGGCAGCACTGGAGATTGAAAGGAGAAGCAACGTAAATTCCTGTCTGATCTGTTCGTGGGCTAGACTACCTGGCTATGTTCTAGGAATGTTCATGAGCGGCTTCCCGGGCCGCGCGGGTTTTTACCCGGCTCTTTTATGTGGCCTGCACCAGCTTTCTCCATTTCCACCAACTGTCGCATGCCTAAATCTCATACCTGCGGAGGATTGAAAGGATCGAACGCACCTGAAAAGAAAAACACTGCGGTGCACAGGAGCTCGTTACGGAGTTACGGACGCTGCGCTGGCTGCCAGGCTGCCTTTGTATTGAAAGTGCGCATTACACACGGATCCCGGAGACGCATAATTCAGACACCGTGCAGTCTGCTTTGCTACCTTGTGGTGTGGTTCCGTTGAGTCTCGTCAGGATTTTGCCACAAATTTATAAAAATAATATCGCCTGAATATTTAAGATGGACCAGTACTGCCGGGCTACGGAAAAACACCGTATGAACCATCAGGCGTTACCATGTTTCCATAAACTAAATACCAATTTACTGGCAAAATTTTGAATACTTTTCTTCAAAATTTGAGTCTAATTTTGTACGCAATTTCATCTAAAATATATGAAAATTTAAATGAATAATTCATAAATTTCGTCAAAAATACATATTTTATCAAGGGAAATTTGGCAACTCTCGAATGTTCATACGGCGTTCTTCCTCATCAGCACGCCAGTTACTGCCGGGCTGAGGAAAAACGGCGTATGAACCTTTGTCAGTTGCCAAATTTCCTTTGATTGAATATGAATCTTCAGGAAGATTCGTGAATATTTTCCGTTCAATGTTTTAAAGAATTGTCTTATTCGTAATTAAATCTTAATTTTTTGAAAATTTCATGAGAAAATATAATTCTCCTCAAAAATAAACATTACATTGGATAATATTTGGCAACTTCATACGGCGCGTTTTTCCTTAGCAAGGCAGAGAAGACAAGGTACGAATTTAATTATTCGGTATCGGACCCTTTCATCCAAACTTGTTTGCCCAAAAGCCAAGACGTTTAAAGAATTTAGCCCTTAATTTAGCCTTCCACTTTAAAATAATATAATGTTTTCTGATTAAAACAGGCTCGGACTGGCTATAAGGCCAATCTGCCATTGGCAGATACGCCCCTTTTGCGCGCCGAAAACGCGCCCCTCTCACAGATAGCAAAATAAGAAGAAGAAAAAAATTACGACCGAGAATATGTGAGAAAAATTTCTTAAATGAACGGAAGAAGAGAGAGTTAGGAGTAAAGAAAGGTGCTTTAACGCATGATAGTGGTGAACAGAGGAGAGGTCCAAGAACTACTTTCTGAAGTGTAAACAATTTTCTGTGAAATTTTCACCTTCTTCTTGACATACAGGCGCTTTATCATCCCCTCCTTCATTCGCTATGTGTAACTCCCTTAGAAGCGATGATCGGTTCGATTTTTAGACATACGCATCCTTTATAGACCTCTTAAGAGACCTTTAAACATATTTCCTCCTTTTCAAATGACTATTGATTTGGACATACCATAGCATAGCTCGGGCAAACTTAACCTTAATTCATCTCGAAATTAAAAAATAAGAGACATCTAAAATGTAAACGCGATGCAACTATTCGCGCAAGATGGATGTCCACATTGCATATGAAAAATGTAAGACGCGATGCCGTGAGTCGTGAACTCGCAATGCTCTGCTCTAGTTTGAAGCAACATTACAAATAAGACAAACGCAAACAAACACAATATGGAAATAAAGCGAGGGAAAGGATGCGCGTTAACGACGGCGCAGAGATACAACTATTCGTACTTGATGGACGTCCGTGCTGCATCTGAAAAATTGAAGGCGCGATGACGCGAACCGTGAGCTCTCAATGCTTTGCTTTATGCTGTCACTGAAGCGTCGCTCCGATTCGGGAGAAAAGTTAAAAAAAGGCCTGTGGACATCTCTCCTACCTTCGCCTGTAGTGCTTGAAGCACCATTACGAATAAGGCAAACGGAAACAAACACAATATGGAAAAGAGGGAGGGAAAGGATGCGTGTTTACGACGGCGCAGAGATACAACTATTCGTACTTGATGGACGTCCGTGCTGCATCTGAAAAATTGAAGGCGCGATGACGCGAAGCGTGAGCTCTCAATGCTGTGCTTCACGTTCAATTTTGCAATTTTTACTCCGTGACAACTAACCAATCAATAAACTAACTTAACTAACTGATCAATAAACTTTGAACCTGAAAATAGCGTAAACTTGTGCTAATTTGCCAAAATTTTCTGAACCCCTCTCCATGTAGGGAATGCCCTACCAGGAAATATCACATTACGCCCCTTTAACCAGCCGAGACAAGAGTCTACGCCCTCAGATGCGAGCCAGTCCGACCCTGGGTTAAAATAATTTTCTTATTGTTTGCAGATTCTTCCAACATTTTCAGGGAATTTGTGGCAAACCATAGAGAAAATGCTCTGAAGAGGAGGATAAATAGATTAAGCGCTATTCATTCAAGCTAAAAGTTGGTGATATATGGACGCATTTCTATCAAACGGAACTATGTGCATTAAGACATGAGCCTTGAGACCCATATGAATACACGATAACAGGGCTCGCGTCATGGTGAACATAGTTTCGTTTGATAGAAATACGTCCATAATATGATGTCACATTGTTCCCTTTCGTTTGACGCTATGCTCAAATTAGCCTTGAACGTTGGAGAACCATTGAGTCTGTATACCATAACATTTGAGTCGGCACAAAAAATACAGTGGTTGGTATTCCTTGCGGACATCAAAACAGTGGAAGGGGCACCAAACAGAGCGAGCGAAAATAACGAAACTGTTTACAAACACGGCCGAGCGCGTACAAACTCCATATGAACTTGAAATCCTGGCTTTATTCTAACCGTTCATTTACGAAAGAGTCCAAGCATAGAAAACTCGGGGGCCTTGGAAGCTGCATTAAGAGACATGACTCAAGGCTGATGATTTTCCGGCACTTACGCCCTTTCGCAAATAAACGGTCCAATTTCAGTTGCCGCTCGAGCATTGCATTGTTCATACGATGGCCCAGTAATGACCGTGAAATTCGTGAGCCTCGTTGCTCCAGTGCCGCACGGTGGATCGAGTCAATGGAAGAAGTCGGACATGAAAATTTTGACAAAAATTGTAAAATTTTACGTTTATCTCATCACAATTTTAATTTTGAGGGGTGCTTTTAATAGACAATTTTAAGAGAAAACCAATGAAACTATTTCTAAAACATCAAAATTGCATATTAATGAAGATATATGCTTTTAAAGTTTCTAAATCATGTCCGACCTCTCCCATTGACTCGATCCACTGTGTGCCGAGGCGTGAATGATCGACTATCGATATTTCCCCATTTGAAGCTATGGTATAGAATCGATTATTAAAATGTTCGTTGCGAATTTCCTGTTCATCGATCCTTCTTCGTAGGATTAAATGGTAGATCAATCGATATATCGCAAATCACGCCACGCCACTGCGTTGCTCGCTCGTTCCACCATATTGTTTCTTGTTACCAACGAGTGTTCAAACCTCAAAGCGTCTCATTAAACATCGTCATCATTCTACTAAGCTAAGGAAAAACGCCGTATGAGCCTTCAGACATTGCCATATTTCCTTCAATGAAAACGCAATTTATAGAAATATTTGGAATGTTTTTCTTCAAAATTTTCGGACAATTTTGTTCGCAATTCGATATAACACATCCGACAACCCTATATGGAAACATTTGCATAACTTACCAAGAAAATAAACATTTTATACGTGGAAAGTTGGCAACTTTTGAATGGATATACGGCGTTCTTTCTTAGCACGGCATAGTAATGAGAAGGGCCCCCGGATCACCGGCTGCTTACTTGCTCATTTCACCGCGGAGAGGTTATGAGGTATTTGAGTCAAACCTTTTCGCTGGCCTATGATGACCGCAGATAACGATACCGCATATTAACATTCTCAATCCGTCTACCAATAGAATCATGAAAACGAATCGACGGTGAAAGTCTGCAATCACATAACTCGTTTGCGGTGTCTGAAAATCTCCGCCTCTACGTCATTTTTTTAAAGGAGAGCAAATTGACATTATTTCTTGAAGTTTTTGCAGAATTTTCCTCGCATTGAGAAGAAAAATCATGACAGTTTTAAAGAATTGCCGTTGAGTAGTTTTCTATTTAAAAAATAAAGTATGACAGGAAGTCTGCGACGTCGCAAACCGAGTTATGTGATTGCCGACTTGCACCGTCGAAATGTATTTATCATCCGAAAATGCCTCTCAAAATACAGACCCCAAATTCCTAAGAAAAGAAAAAAAAAGACCCAAAGACTTCATCTCTTATTTTGACTACAATGTCATTATACTATACCATTTGGATTACATTTTGCAATAAGAGACTAAAATTTCTGGCTCATTTATCAGTTTAGAAATAACTTATGCACCATTAGTTCCCCAATGAACGACGTGAGTGTTTTCACGGATGAACCAGAATCTGCAGTTTCTAATTGCTAAATATAGTCTATTTGAAGTCGGTCCCGATGCCCCCTCCCCCATGTGTGGGCTCGAACGTATTTTGATACTTGCAGATTGGTTTAGGATTTCGGCAGTCTTCAGTGTTGCGGCAATGAAAAACTCACCCCGGGGGGTTGCACATAAATCACGTAACGTTCTGGAGTCTAGAAGGTGGGTGCAGGTTTTCATAATTTTTGTGACCGAGCGTGAAAATGGCTGGAATGGTGTCGAGCTCGACGTCACTAAATTGTATCCGATGGAAAAAAAAAACTCCGGCTGTGGAAGCCGTACTTACTGGCCATATAAACATGCCGACTTCGAAGGCTGAAATTTACGGGTGTAATACCCGTAGCAGACGGAGCTAAACTATGCCGTGCTAAGGAAGAACGCCGTATGAACATTCGAGAGTTGCCAAATTACCCTAGATAAAACATGTATTTTTGACAACATTCGTGCATATTTTTCCTTGAAATTTTCGTATATCGACGGTGAAACTACCAAACCACGTATCTCGGTTTGCGACGTCGCAGACTTCCTGTCATACTTTATTTTTTAAATGAAAAACTACTCAACATCCAGTCTTGAAAATTTCTGTGATTTTTCCTCTTCGTGCGGAGAAAATTCCGTGAAAATTTCAAAGAATGATATTGATTTGGTCTATACTTCAAAAAAATAAAATGTGAGCGTAGATTTTTAAACACCGCAAACGAGATACGTGGTTTGGTAGTTTCACCGTCGATATACTTTAGTATAAATTGCATGCAAAATTGTCTGAAATTTTTGGAAAATAATATTCTTGACTTTCCTAGTAATTTCGGTTTTTATCGGAGGAAACTTGGCAACGTCTCAAGGCTCATACGGCGTTTTTCCTTAGCACGGCAGTAACAGCTCCACCACTCGAAACTCTCGACCGGAACGACCATATGTCTGTGTAGCCCATAACTGAATTATTAAATACAAAAAGGACATAATGTGCCCTCATTACTAGGTATCTATTGTCCTATAAGCATTCATTTGCTCACTAATATTTTAATTTTGCTTAGCATTGACATGAAAGAGATTATTCGTCGTTTCCCTCACACCGAAAAAAATAATATGCTGTTTTAGCATCTAGGATGTCAAAAATGTGTCTGGTGATCCCAAGATGCTGCCTTTACTGCCCCCGCAGTTGAATGCGCATTCACAGGATGTAAAATTAACTGCGGGAGCAGTAAAGACAGCATCTTGGGATCACCAGACACATTTTTGACATCCTAGATGCTAAAACAGCATATTATTTTTTTCGGTGCACGAAAAGACGTAACAACATTCCAATGCTGTCAAGTTTCCCCTCGCAAATTGCACTTTTAACAGGAGATTTTTAGGAATTTCTAACTGAAATTTTCACTATTTTTCTTCGGATCTCATGCAAAAATTAGAAAAATTTTGGACACAAATTTTACAGGATTATTCTTGTAAAAAATCCGAATTTTTTTAGTCAATTTTGCAACCTTGAAATGGACTTACGCTCTTTTGTGCGGGAAATGACGTAAGCCTTGAACATTATTTGTTTTATTTGTTTCCACTTTGGTAAATTCCTCCCAGGAGAACTTGATTATTATAATATTTGACAGAAACATAATTTCTTTTTGGTTAAATTTAACCAAACACTAAAAATAAAAGTAAAACAAAAATCAGCAACCCCTCTGCTTTCAGCGAGTTTTTTAATTACATTCATAAAGGTACGTTAAGAATAAAATAAAATAAAAGAATGCCGTTATGCGCGATTATTTGTCTTGCGAACGAATTTATACCACCAAAGAGTCTGTGTGTTGATTTTTCTTTCGTTTATTTTTCTTGATGTGCGCTTTTCATCAATACCTAATTGATTGTTTCGATTAGCTCCACTACACTGTAATATCCTTACATGAGTCGTCAGTTTGACATTAAACGAGAAGAAAAATAATGCAAAATATGCGGATGCGTATTTTTTTCCTTAAACTATTTTGTCTCCCGAGTGCTCTGCAAACGACATGGGTCTCTTAATTTCTATCATACTTGAATGCTACGAATTGAAAAGGAGGATAGAAAACGCAAAAAATAATCGGAGAGAAGAATAAGAGGGAGAAAACTTTAAACACTGAAAAAAAAATTAGTACCTAGATTTTACCATACTCTGACACAGCGATTCGAGTATGGTGCTGAACACAAGACTCTATGGTAGCATTTACCATATTGTGGTGAGTATTCCTGATTTCTGGTGAATACTGTCATAATTCTGGTTATTTTAACTAAATGGTATCACTGTGTAAAAAATTAATTAGACTCATTTAGTAGATGTTACCATACTTTTTTTTTCAATGAGGAGACTACTTAGGAAAAAATGTCCTTTTCGGCTAAACAGGTTTCTTTAGTGCACTGGAGGCTCCTAAGGACAATTAAACTCCTTGTTACGACAACTGAAACTCTTTTAAGACACCAAAACCAATTCCATTTTAACTGAAGAAAATTTCAATGCGCGCTCTGATAAATCATTACATTTGACCCAGGGGAAATTTTTTTCCTGTTTAAAGGGATACAGGCAATCAGTGCGTATAGTAAAACACCGCGTTTAATTTCTCGCGATAAAAATGTTGCCTGGAAAAATCTCTGAACACGCGGGGAATGTAAAAAAAAAATACAACATCAACACGTAATCGTTAAAAATTTATTCCGGAATCCGGAGACTCCAATTTTCGGTAGGTATCCAACGCGAGCAGGAAAATGCACTAATTTTCACTTATTTATCAACTGATCGTCACCGAAAAGGCGAACACAACACCAGCGCCGCACTTCACGAATGTCCAACGCAACTTGAAACAGTCGAATTCCGCCCCGACCGGAAAAAAAAAGAAGAAAATCGGCAAAATCGATGTCGCACCGCGCGCAAAGGGTCCGGGAGATTCTGTGACGATAGGGTTGTGTACAACTTCGTAATAACATCCATGGGAGCGCGCGGATTGGCGGGACGGGGCCCCGCCCCCCTCGCGGCCGGCCGACCAATGGGAGCCCGCCCAGCGGACGGGGAACCCAAACGAGACGCTCGTGTTTGCTAGTTCGCTCTATGCCTCGGCACGGACCTCGTGGACATCGTACGTGATCTTCGCGACGAACCTTTTATTAGGTACATAATTTGAAGGTAAGCACTTATATTCTCCCGTACTTTTGCGACATCACGGAAATGATTTCCCGAATCCCGTAATCCGGCACGTCGGCCTGTCCATCCGCGGCGCGCGCTTTTTCCGAACCTCCAATTAAGCACGATTTGTTTTTTTTTCGTTTCGTCGTCGGGTCGGTGTTTTTTCCCTTCTTTCGGCTCCGTTTCGTAACCGAGTTTCGTGACTCGCCCGCCCGGTCCGGCATTAGCCATGAGCGTGAACTTTCATTTCTACCAACTCTTGAACTTGGCCCATTCGTCCTATTTGTGGCTTATGGGCTTCGACGAGGCCGTTTACCTGAGGGACACCGTTCAATCCAAAGCCGAAAGTGTTATCACTACCACTTACGCTCATGTGGTTTCCATGATATTGGTCGTCTCCTCCGTTGTATTTTTGGTTTCTTTCACTGTTGTGATTTCGGTTTATTTTTATTTCTTCTGAGGAATTGACCTCTCCCATCCCCATCCACTTAATGATGTCGGTGCTACGTTTTGATTTCGAGTGGTTTTCGAACTTAAAAGGTCGTCCTTATGTCTCCTTTGCAGAGATTCAAATTTTCGGTCGTGGAAAAATGTGCGCTGACCATTCATGGAATGATACGTGCTTTTTTTCAAGCCTAAATTAATTAATGTAAAAATTGCGTTTCAAGCTAGAGCTGCTGGTATGTTGGTTCGCTTCTTTTACCGGGATTTGTTGACAAATTTGGCAACTATTTTTTGTTTGTTCTTTGTTTTTCTCCTTTTTTTTAAAAGAAAATACTGAGTCTTAAATTGATCTACTTAATTGATTTTATGCATTTTTTTCTTACACTACGAGATTTATTAGCACGTCTAAGATTGCCTGAAGTAGCAATGACTTAGGAAACATTTTTCAACATTCTTAAGAAATCTATTAACATGTTCGTTTAAGGTAACCCTTTTCGGCAACTTTTTATACGTTAAATTTCACTTTATAGAAAGTTCTCTAACCGGTTTTTCATGAGTTCTGCGAAATTTTTACAAAAAAATTTTTAGTGTTGTTAAACTACAGTTCTTATACTGAGGCGGCTATACCGACTGTGCGCTAGGCGTTGATTAAAAATGCTCATTTTCCTGAGATCAATTAACATAAAGCTTTTAAAAGTTTTTTCACAATTTATAGTTTTCAAACGTTATATTTGATGATTTTATTATTTCATCTGAAAAATTTTCACCCGCCTATGGGCTGTGTTTTTCACGACATTCGTGCGTCTTTTAAAGTTTTCCCTCTCTTTCCCGTTTTCTAATCTAAGAGGTAGGCTCTTTGAAAATTCAGTCCCATTCAACCTGTTGTCTTAACGTCTTTTAACTAAATTTTTGAAAATATCTTCTTGCTCGCATCCTTGCGTGTTAACATTTTGTCAATTAAACTATTTTTGATACTGGGTCAAATCAATGAATATTTCCAGATGCCAGTTCATTTTTATTTCATAAAATAAAAATACTTAAAAATAAGGGCGAACCATTCATCCCACAGTATGAAAATCAATGCCAATTGGTATGTCGTCAATGTTTAGGTACTCATTCTCTTACCATTTTTTCAATTTTTTATCAAAAGCTCCCCATACCTTTCCACCCTGATAAGAAGTTGATTTTAAAAAGTTATAAATACACGTCAATGAAGAATTTTTTTTTTTAAAGAGGAGCCCGCCTCAGATGAGTTTACCCTTTTCATTTGCGATATACACTCAAGTAGATGAAAATGATAACATTAAACGAGTTCTGTCTCTTAGTATGTCACGTCTTGAAGTATCCCAACAGCTAGGTATTCATCATAATTCGTAAATTACATATTTGAGCATTTTAAAGCTTGGAATCGCTTTCTTTGTTCAAATTATGTGAAAATCAGTTTTCAAAGCAGTTCCTGAATTTCGCGATAGCTCTATCGCCCTATTTCTTCGCTCAAGATAATATTCAGTAGGAGTGAATAAACATCGAGGTATCGAAAAATACTTGCTCATAAATTACCGGTTTTTAAGCATTGAATTATTGCCAAATAAGAGTCTTTACGCACACTTCTGCTGTTGATTTCCCAAAATCTCTTATGGAAATATTGCATAACATCCAGAAGAGCCCGGATACAATTAGCAGGATTAGAATAAATGCATCATCTCTCGTTCGGATGTTGTCAGACAAATTTCAGGGTTTACAAAATATTTTTGGGGGAAGAGACAACTGGGAGATATGCCTCTAGACGTAATGCATAATACCCTCGAGATACCAGAAGTAAAATAATTCCAATGTCCTTATGATTCGTTGAAAAAGCTCAAACTTTCATATATTATCTATGAGTCAATGCTTACTTTGCCTATTTGAAAGTAAAACTAGTATTTCAAAAAAACTTTCGGGATATTTGTTCACTTTCGCTGTAGATTCACCTTAATTTAAAGACTTGCGTCCTAGCTCAATTTTTTGAGCTTAGCCTGCCCAACGCCGGAACGTATGTTTACTGAAAGAGAGAAAAGAATATAAACAAGTTTTAAGCCCGCTCTATGATTCGCACAGCATTCACATGTTTTAATTAAAAAAAAAAAAAAAAAAAAAAAAAAAAAAAAAAAAAAAAAAAAAAAAAAAAAATATTCCCCGCTACTTATGAGAAAATTTTAAATTTTTCGTGAGGTATGGTCTTGTTTTTGCGTCCAAGAACAATAATTACTATTCATTTTCTTCGTGAGCAAAATTAAAGTTATTTGATTCCTTTTGCTTGCATGACTTCGTCCTAAAGCATCGACGGTGAAACTGTAAAAACACGCACATCGATCGCGGTGTTTCAAAATCTCCGCTCTTGTTTCATTTTTTAAGGGAGCGTCGCACGGTGGATCGAGTCAATCAGAGAGGTCAGACATAACATTTTTGACTAAAACTGCAAATTTTGATTTTATTTCGTCACATTTTAAATTTTAAGGGGTGCCTCTAGAAGAAAATTTTACGAGGAAACCAATCAAACCACTTTTAGGTACTCAGAGTTTTGTATAAACGGAATTATAGGCGTTTAAAGTCTCCCAATTTCGTCCGATATCTCCTACAGACTCGATCCTATTGTTCGTTGCTGCGCTTTGTTCATTTTAAAGAATACCGACTCGCTGTTCCTCATGAAATTGCTTTTAATCTTCTAAACTGCATGATTCAAAATTACGTATAGCTAATTTCTGGGAAATTTTGGTCTAGTTTTAATGTGAAGAAATAAGACAGGATGCTCCAAGATTTTTAATCGCGTATGGAGGACTTATCTGTAACAATGGCGGATGTGAAAAATTACCTTTTCGAAACAAGTTCAAAAAACTGTTGTGGCATCGAGAAAATTTTGAGAAAATACTTGAGATGCGATCTTCGAGACTGTACATTATGTCAGAGCCGAACATATTAGATTTTTGTGTGACCAAAACAGTTTTATAGGCGTGTTTCGGAGAGGCGATTTTTTACATCCGACATTGTTACATAAGGCCTCATATACTTCAAACAGGGCGTAGCGTGCTTTGCTGTATATCGATTCACCTACCATTTAAATCTAAAGGAAAAGGATCGATAAACAGGGTGTTCGCAACGAACACCATAACAATCGATTCTTTACCATAGTCTCAAATGGTGAAATATCGATAATCGATCAAGCATTCTTGCCTCGCCACTGCTTCCAGAAATTGCACCGCAGAGAGTTCATCTCTCTTTTCTTATGCCGCAATCACACGCTGAATTTGGCAACTGAATGTGGCAGTCAACGGTCAGCGCTCAACAGCTGAAATTTCACTAATTTAAGTTATTTTCATCCAAATGTATATCAAATCTATTCGAATAGATCAGATAAATCCGACAATATGGTCGCTGAGAATCGTTGCTGAATTTTGCGCGTCACGCGCAAAATTCAGGCATTGGGCCGATGACTTCCCTCATTCAAGCCACATTCAGCTCCCACATTCAGCGTGTGATTGCGACATTAGAGTTGAATTTTTTTTTGGCAGGTTGGTTGGTTCAAAGGTCGCCAAATTGACTCAAAAAATTCGATTTTTATAAGAATTTACCTGTCCAATTTTGTTTTGCGTATAAAAACAGATGAAAAATCAGTGAAATGTCCAATTAGAAATTCCCAAAAATTTATACTTAAAATTGCTGTTTGCGAGGGGAAATCTGGCAACACTGGAATTTAGTTCCGATCTTTCGTGGGAGAAAACCTATGGCGGGCATCCTAGGGTACAGGTTGTTATTTTGAAAATTGACTGTTTCAAAATTCCCTCATCAACCAATTGTGATTTGATTCGATAATCAATCGATGAAGGACTGATTTTCGAGTATGTAAAAATGAAATCAATCGATTTATCGACGAATCGAGGAACTCCACCCACGAACCATGGCTCATCCGCGAATGAAGTCACGCCCTCCCGCGAAACGAGGAGGGTTCGTCCAACAATAGAAGGAGCTGGCGACAAGAGTCAGGGGGAGAAAAAATCGGTAACAAACGGTGGGAGCAAAAGAGCTAACGTGGCGAGAAAATGATGAGACGTCACTACAGAAGGGACAAAGGGAAAACCGGGGGTGGGGGGGGGGATTTTCGAGGCCCCTCGAGGGATCCCGCACCCTGAAAGCGGGGACGTACAAGGGTCGTCGCGTAGCCGCGCACTTGAAAAGCTGCGTAAATAACCCGACGGCGCGAAATTAAATCTCTAATCAAGGCGCAAAGAAGGAGAGGTACGCTGGCGTGCTAAGTTGAAACGTCGCATGAGCAACAGGATGTTGCCTAATTTCCCTCAAAAAATGTTTATTTTTGAGGAAAGTTATGAATGTATAGAGCCCCTTTATACCCAGAGTTAAGACAACTCACTTTTGGTTGGGCTGAAAGTGGCCTAAAAAAAAATCCAATTCTGATTGGTTCTCGCTCGTGGAGGCCGAAACAAGTGCACCAAGATGACGGTACCTCGAATGTGAACAAGAATAATGAAAATATTACCTAATTATGGTTTATCAAGAGTAAATTGTTATTTCCATCGGTCCAAAATGAAAATAGATTAAGAAATTATTCACAAACCAATCTCATTTTCTTTATAATTGATCAATTTGTTGATGTTGTTGTTTTTGTGTGACAGACATCGCAGGATTCCTGATCCTTATCCCTCAATATCGTTCGTTTGGGTGCACTCGTTTCGGCCTCCGTGGCCAGCCAAGGCCGGCTGCCAGTCAGCTGATAATCGAGTTGTCTTAACTCTGGGCATAAAGGGACTCTATGAATGTATTTCCTTAAAATCTTCAAACTTTATAGATCGAACTATTATGTAAATTCTCGGAAAAATCGGAGGAGAAACGTACACAAATTTTCCTCAAGATTCGTTATCTGTTGTAGGAAATTTGGCAACGCCTGATGGCTCATACGGCGTTCTTCCTAATCACGTTCTACTTCTGGTCGCTCCTACTATCTCCTCGAGTCTTTTCTCCTTTCTTTTTCGCGGCGCGGTGCGTTGAGGCGGCTCATTAATTTTCGATATCGGTAATTTCGTGGCGATTCGTTTTTTCCCGGCCGAGACCAAGGCATCCGGGGTAGTGCGTGGGGGGGGGGGGGTGTTGTCACCCTCCTCGACCTTGTCACGGGAAGTTTTCATGAGCTTTGTCGCTGAGTCAAATCGCGAGAGAGACACTTTAGCGATTTTTTGCGGCTAACGTTCCTACGACAAGTTTGTGTGGGTAAAAATCGAGTATTTAAGGTGACTCGTCCGGAATTTTGGTGTGGTCGAACTGGCGTGCATTGAATCACATCATTAGGGTAAAAAATCATGTCAGATTTTGAATTTTTCGGTCAACATTTGTCGAAAACTCGTAAGTGAGATTTGTTTCTCTCAACAATCCGCGAGAAAACGTCCTGTGGACTGTGGGAGACAAGGCCTTGCGTTGTGCTAACTTTTTACGCTCTCCAGATCTCTGCGCTGCGCTCCTCCCTGTGGCGATTCTTGATGTGTATCCTCAATTTAAGTAAATGTAGAACAATCGATTCTTATTGAGGCAGGATGCCTCACCTATAATCGGACTACATTTTGCAATTTGGAACTATGAATTCTAGCCCGGTTTAAAAACAACGTATGCATGTGCCATTAGTTTCCCTATGCACATGAGTGTTTTTCCATAAGAGCCAGAATTTATAGTTCCAAATTGCAAAATGCAGTCCAATCGATATTTTTAATGGATTTAAGGGAGAAAATACAGTGTTGCCAACTTGCAAAATCGCCACTATCCCTGACTGATCCCACTCACCATCGGAACATCCCTTGGGCGTGGCAATATTGCCTTAATTTTGCCCCAGTATTTCTCAATGGCCTCTGAATTTTTGGTGTTTAGGCTCTTTTAAAAATAAGCGTTGGGTTTTGCGAGCGTGAATGGAAGTGAGAAAAGTCATGACCGTTGACTGCTGCGACAGTGCTAAAGAAATGCAGCGTTGCCAAATTTCTTTCATTACACGTGCGGATTTTATGGAAAGCTTGTGAACATTTTTCTTTGAATTTCTCAGAGGATCTCACTCACAACTTATAACGTTGTGAATACCGAAATTTCTAGCAAAAATACTCACAATTTTCCACATGAATGAATATTAATTTCATCGGAGGGAATCCGGCAATATTTAAAGCTGATGACCATTTTTCCTTTGCGCACGGCAACATGGTGTACGGTCCCTATTCCATTTTCCTTCTCTTCCAAGGGCTGCTCATTAAGACGGAGGCTTTTGAGGGAAGTGGAGTGCGGTGGGGGAGGCTGCGAGGCAGCTTTGATTGGCCAAATTGTTTAAAGTGCAAGGTTGGCCTCTCCCCGTGGTGAGTCACCGTAAGCAATGAAATTAACCCTTCAATCTGTGCAAAATTATACCGCTTTAAAAGAACAGCTTTCTTTTCTGCCGTTCTGTCATCATCGTTATGAATACACCACGGAGTCGGTTACAGGCAGTGGCGAAGCGAGAATGATTGATTATCGATATTTCCCCTTTGAAGCTGTGGTAAAAGATCGATTATTAAGGTTTTCGTCGCATACACCTTGTTCATCGATCCTTTTCCACAGGTTTAAATGGCAGATCAATCGATACATCACAAAGTACGCCACGCCACCAAAACAGAAGTCACGATCGAGGAAAGCACTAATCGTACCTTTACCCTATTGGGAAAGCTGTGAGCATATCTCAGGTTCCGCCGGCAAAATATAGCGTATGCAACCCGGCCCACCGCGGAGTTAAAATAGTTGCATGTTGGGTTTGAACCCAACTCTGAATATTCTTCATTGTTTATCAAGGTGTTCGCTGCGAACACCTTGATAATCGATCCTTTTTCATAGGTTTAAATAACAGATCAATCGATAAATCGCAAAGCACGCCACACCACCGAAACAGACGTCACGATCGAGGAAAACACTAGCCGCACCTGTTCCCTATTGGGAAAGCTGTGCGCATATCTCAGGTTCCGCCGGCAAAATATAGCGTATGCAACCCGGCCCACCGCGGAGTTAAAATAGTTGCATGTTGGGTTTGAACCCAACTCTGAATATTCTTCATTGTTTCCGCTCCGCGCATTATTGAAATGCCCAGTTTATCTTTCGGAAAGGCATCTCAGTTGGTTTGTAAACAAATATAACGCGTTTTTTGCTGAATCGCCTTAATAATCGATTCTTTACCATAGCTTCAAATGGGGACATGTCGATAATCGATCATTCACGTCTCGCCACTGACACAATCTCTGTTCTCATGAGACATTCGATGACAGGAAAGGTCACCCCTTTCCTTATACTTTCAATTGGTTCCGATCGAATCATCCGGTAACCCCCTTACCAAGACTCTTGATTTCGCTGTCACTTGGGACAATAATGTTACATTATTTACCACGGGGGAGTGAAAAATGATATATTTTTTACGAGGAGTTGACAACTCGCTTCCGATCTCCGACACTGTTTCCTTGTGTCCGGTAGAGGTGCTATGTTTTCGGATCTTCCTTCCTTACTACCTCTTTGTTTACAAAATCGTAGTCCTCCTGACATAAGGACGTAACTGCTCCTCGCGATGGACCCTGCTTTCCATATAGCTCAATGCTTTCCCAGGCTCATCTCTCAGTGCAATTACGCCTTTTTGTCAGCCGAGCGACGGTATGTGCAGCGGAAGCACAGGGAGTGTTCCGGCATGCGGGTACGCTATTGCGATTGTAAGAGGACAGAGGCGGTTCATATAGTCCCCGTGGGCTTTGATACGGAGATTCGCAAATGAAACCGCTTGTTTGAAGAGGGGCGATAGGACTTATGGTTTTTGATTACGGGGACACAATTTAACGGAAAAAATGGATTGCTGATTTAACAATACAATTATTAAAACATATTTTTAAAAACATTGTTAAACAATTACATTTTTAAAAAAATGTGGTTAAATTAGCGGGGTTTTTTTTGTAAAATACATGTCGCACACTTTTTTAAACTACCGAATTGTTAAATCAGCAATTTCATTTTTTCCATGTATGATTTTTAATACTATCACCAAACACGCATGCTTCTTGACTTTCAAAATACTGCCAAAAATTGCAGCAATGAGCGCGTTTTTGTCAGAGAGGGGCGTATCCACAAAAATTTTAATTTTTTTTATTTCTTGCTCAATTTCTCCGCGCAGCTCCCCGCGTGACCTTCGGTTACAGATGATATGTAGACATTGGCGGATCAAGTGGCGTAAGGGGCATAACTTTCCCCCCTTCCTTGCCCGAAAAAAATGAAGAAAGAAAGGAGGAAGGAAAGAAGGAAAGACGCGTGTATTAGCTAACTCTCATGACGAAATTCGCTCAAATTCCATACTGGATGCTTTAAGATTTCGAAACTTTTCTGGGGAAGCCCCTCGAACCCCCTTTATGCCCCCTTCAAAATGTCTGGATCCGCCTATGTATTTAGAATCTCACGGTTGAATTTTTCAAACAAAATTACGAATAATTGTCTAAGAAATCGAGTTTTTTTCGTGTTACCTCGAAATTTGATTGTTGCCGGTTACGCCTCTCTTGAAATGAGCCGTTCAACTGTCGCTGAAGCGGCATCTCTTACTCAGGAACCATGGAAATCTGAGTGAAATTGCAGTGTGAAAATAAAACGGATCATTTGAGTCTAATCATGAGAGTCACGCTCGGTGCGTGAACGGTCAAGGGGTGGACAGATTTGCGTTTCCGAGCATTAAACAAGTCAAAACGCCGCTTCCGCCCCCCTGGACCTCACTCAAAGATGGATTAGACGACACACCCCCGACAAGACGGCTCTGGTGACCGACAACCGCGTAACTGAAATGAAAAAATAAGTTCAGGAACGCCGTTTCTGCCAGAGCGGCGAAGGATCTGAAATGTTCGTAATGTCTGAGACGATTTTGAATTATTGCAGATTCTGATTCGAAGAGGCATCTCACGATTCCTCCGATGATGCTCCTCCCCTCCCCGCCCAAGTCTCCGCGAGGCCAGCTTGGGCTTCGATAACGTCGTTATCTTCAGAACCGTTATTTCCCTCTAAAGTACCAAAAAATATGTATAAGATCGAAAATGAAGCATATTTCTTTTCACGTGTTCTAATCAAAATTCACTCAGAAAGTCATGCTTACAATAAGGATCTGAAAAATCTATCCACATTCACTTCATTTAAAATGCGTTTCGCGCCGACCCGCGCCCGCATTGTGTTTGGTGCAATGCGGTAAGTATTCCTGCAGTCTTGTAGGCGCTATCATGCGTCTTGCGCCGAACGGCGACCGCACTGTATTTGGCGCAATGCGTGAAGTATTCATGCAGTCTTGTAGGCGCTAATGTGCGTCCTGCGCCGAGCGACGACCGTATTGTATTTGGCGCAATGCGTGAAGTATTCCTGCAGTCTTGTAGGCGCGCGTTTCGCGCCGACCGACGGCCGCACTACATTTGGCGAGATCAGAAACGATGATATAGCATTATATTTGAAAGAAACTGTAGGAACAGAGGAGAGATGTGATGATATGTGTCGAAGACTCGTCGCGTCGACATGTTATCAATCAAGATTTTACCATCTTGAATCTGGGGCTTGAATGAATGAATTGAATGGCGGCTTGGACAAAATGGATTTTGTCCAAGCCTGCCACCTCTATCACGGCTCTCAATATGTAAACTCATTGCTGATGTTAAATTTTATGGTTAAAAATGTGGAATTTTCCAAATTTTATATATTTTGTCTTGTGTTACCTATACATCTAAAATGTGTTTAAAGATGTTTGAATTGTGTTATGTGCCTGATGATGGATCTTTGTATTCGAAAGGTCCTCGCACCGTAAAACAAAGGATGTATAACAAGGTATCAAGGCTACTATTTATTCTTCTATTATACTTGTAAATGATACCAATATGAAACTGTTTTATGAAGTTCCGTCGGTTGGGAATTGGGGATTGATGAACGACCTGACGCGTGTGGCTATGGGAGCGCTGTCGGAAAGGAAACGGGGCGTTAAGAGGAGACGGAGGCAGTAAATTGGTTGTCAAATTCGGGAGCAGAATCGTAAGGGCGGAACTGGAGGAATCAAAGTCGGAAGGGTGTCTCCGAGAGAAGGGGGTGGTCCCGGGAATGGAGGAGGGCGGGCTGATCCACCTGGAACAACTGCCAGGCGATTACTTATCCAACCGACGACTGTCACATCGGTGGGAGCACCGACTTCCTCTATCGGACGACGTCAACCGACTAGACAACCCTATCCTACCTCAAACGAGTCCCGATTTAGGGGGACACAGGGGGTTGCAATGGATCAGTGATGTTTCGGGGGGATGGCTGAAACTATACCGTAATACCGAAGGGAGCAGTAATGACAACGTTTTTGGGATTGAGTTATTATTTGGACGTACACTGGAAAAAAACCACATTGGATCTGGAGTCCAGACTCTCAAAAACACCGACAAGAAAAAATACTCTTGATTCAATCAGATTTAAGCTTAAATCAAGAACCAAGCCTCTTAATTTGAGCGGATTTCCTTTCGATTTAAGCTTAAATCTGATTGAATCAACAGTCCTTTTTCTTGTCAATGTTTTCAAGAGTATGGACTCTAGATCCAACGTGTTTTTTTTTTTTTCCCAGTGTAGTTTCGCTGAAGGGAATCAGAGACAGGTGGAAAAGAAGGGGTGTGCTCGTTGCATGGTCGAGGGCCGTAAGGACAATTTGTCCTTCCATTTGTCCTGGACAAATGGAAATTATAAAACTCTAGTGACGTCAGCGGGGTATTTAACTCATGAGCCCTATCCACAACGCTCTTTTCCCATGTTCACAGCTCATGAATGATATTTTAGCGCTTCGTCCCATTTGGTAGGTTGAGATTATCCCGGTTTTTTCCCCCTAAAGGAAATCACGCCCATTATTTCAATGTTTCTTATGCAGCTTTCCAGCGTACACCCCATCTTTCCCACTCGTCTATAGTTCCGTTTAGCCGAAATACGTCCATTTGCAATAGAAAGAAAGTGAAAAATGGGCAAACGAAGCTACCAACATCATCACGTCGGTGACGGACCCCAGAACCCTCTTTTTCCCCGTAAGCTCAAATTATTGGCCTTAAACGACGCAGAATCAAAGGTTTAAATTAGTCGATTATTTTCTTCTAAAATCTGATTTTGTCAAAAATTTTAATTGGTGAGGAGGTTTTTTTCAGCAAAAATGGAGTAGTAGTTACGAAGGTGTATTGTTACTTTTTTTTCTGCGGAGAAAGTAGACTCAAAGTGAACCACTAACTTCATGACCTTTACTTTTTTATTTGGCCCCAAAGGGAGCATGTACTTTTTTACGTAGGTAATTGGTTTCCCAAAGGCTCAAATCCAACATTCGACGAATGGAAAAAAAGAGCTCTCTCAAAAATACCGATGCTCTTTTACAGAGTTGCTCTCCGTGAGCTCCAACGAGCAATCGATTGTTGAATCGTTATCGAATGAGTTTAATCGATATGACCCCCTATATTCACAATGCTATGTATCGATCGACGTCATTCGATAACGATTCAACAATCGAATCGCTGAGGCTCCTCTTGACTACTTCCCCTTCTCTCGGTTAATATATTCAAGAGCGAAGGATACAAAACTGTATTAACTTGAATTATTATGCGAGCGCACATCACTTACACCCACACATGGATCCACTCGTTGCTTTTGACGTTCGAAAGTGCGTGCGTGTGTGTGCGGGGCGCAAGCGGGAGAGAGTGTTGCCGGTGCGTATTTATTTTACTTGATTTCTGACGGGGATGCATCTCGATCCGAATCAGTGGCGTGGCGTGCTTTACGATCTATCGATTGATTTGCCATTCAAATCTATGGGAAAGGATCGATAGACAGGTTGTTTGCAGCGGACACCTTAATAATCGATTCTTTACCAAAGCTTCAAAAGGAGAAACATCGATAATATCCGCTGCTATGGTGTTTTGAGGAGAAAGAAGCCAACTTCATAGCTTGAAATTTCTACACAATATTCTGTTAACCCAGAAGAAAAATCTAAATCAGCGGCGAGGCTTGATATTCGACTATCGATATTATTCCATTTGAAGCTGTGGTAAAGTATCGATTATTGTGGTGTTCGTCATGAACACCCTGCTAATCGATCTTTTTTAATAGGTCTGAATGGCAGATCAAACGATTTCTTACTGTCTAGGAGCGTATACTGCCGGGCTGAGAAAAAAACGTCGCATGAAGATTCAAATATTGCTCTTATTTTTCCTCTTGGAAAATATTTATCTTTGAAGAATGTTATAGATATTTCTCCTTGAAATTTTTAGAAACTGTGGATCAAATCTTGAGCAGTTAACTCTGAAAAATTTGAAATAATATCAATTATAAATTTTCTCGAAAAATTGCGATTTTTTAAAGAAAATATGGCGACGTCTGAAGGTCCATACGGCGTTCTTTCTCAGCACAGCAGTAAAGCCGAGCTATGCTCTAAAATTCTATCGACTTAAACTGATTTTTGCCAGATTTAGTTTTTTTACCGTCGGCTGTCAGGCATCACTTATTGTGTAGGTAAATCTATTTTTATGGGTAGGGGCCGAGGGGGGAGGAGAGACGGGATGCACTTTCTCTCCACTCTCTATCAACTATTGCAAAATAGCACATCGTTGCATCGCCACATTGTTAGCCTGAAAAGTTATGCAATTGCGAATGCTTCAAATTAGATAGGACCACTTCTCCTATATGACGTCCAATTTTTCATCAAATTCGGCAACTCAGTGGGGAACGGCTTCCCTGTCTTGTCTCCCCGTTCTATCCCCTCCAGAAATATCTCCACTATATTTCCAGCCCAACTTTCCATTCATTCAGCTGTTCAAGAGGCGTAGCCCCTCTGTATCGGTGGATTCTATCCTAGATAGGCCATTCGTTTTCTCTCAGCTGCGAGTTTAGAGACTAACTATACCTCGCTCAGCTCATATTAAGATAAAATGGAGTTTCTGCGTATGCTGAAGATTTTTGATCCATACTAGAAAGAAAATAGTCATGGGCTCTCTATAACGAGCTCCAAAGCTAAAAAAAGGAAAAAGCTCCGAGAGTTTAGACCGTGACGGATCTGAAAAAAAAAGAATTCCTTACACATACTATGTAACGATATCCAATTCTCGAATTGTTAAATTTTAGTCGAGAGTCATGATAATTCGTCGTTTTCTCTCACGAAACAATGTAACTCCACTCCAATTTTGCAAAATTGAACTAGACAATTCAATTGTTCACAAGAGTAAACCTTCGTAATTTTTGTCGAGAAATTGTCTGATTTTCACATGGGATCAGAGGGAAAATGAACAAAATTTTCAGTTAGGAATCCCAAACATTTTCCTGATAGAAATGCACTTTGCGCAATGAAATTTGGCAACATTGTAAAGTTACATTACGTTCTTTCGTGAGGGAGACGTCGAATTCATCACTTTTCAGACGAAAGAACGTAACTAAATTTCAACGTCGCCGAAAGTCCTTCCACGTTTTTTATCTTTACTCGGAAACTTTTGAACATTTTTTTTTTAATTTCATAGATTATCGTCAAAAATCAGCGAAATTTTGGACAGAAATTGTACTATCATTTACGTCTGGAAAATATGTCAACTGAACAGCTTTTGAAACCTTGAAATGGAGGTACATTCTCGAGTCTAGAAAATGATGAATTTCGCTAATGCTCTCGTCACTATCTCTACTAAAAGAATTTAACATGATAAAGAGGTGGGTTTCCTCATTGGCGTCTCCTACATTTAAGCCTCAAGGGTTGATTTTAAAGGAGAGCAGTATTTTACAACGAAAGACTCTTTCAACGCAAAGAACGATGGAAGAATACACGAAGTTGGGTCCGAACCCAACATGCAACTATTTTAACTCCATGGTGGGCCGGGTTGCATATGCTAGATTTTGCAGGCGAAATCTGAGATCTGCCCAGAGCCCACAGCCTACGCGTGACGCGCGCTCGCGATACACGCTGCCGTAAAACGCAAAAACGCCGTAAACGCCATTTTAAATTTTTTGGAAACAATGTATCATAGCAAAAAAACTTGTGCACCTTGGGACAATGTTTTTACAGAATGATTTCGCAGATACTATCAAGAACTTAACATGAATATTTGAGGTGCATGGGTTAAACAGGTTTTATTTTATAAAGTGTTAAGTTCCAAAAAAACGCGGAAAAATCTTGATGGGTTTACGGCGTTCTTGCTTAGCACGGCAGCACGGCTCTCAGCTGTTATGTCTTTTTAAATTTCTTACTTGGGTACCTATCTGAGTGGAAGCATTGATGCAAACTGGCGGTTGGAAGGTCTTTTACCAGTTCCCAGCAGATAAAAAACTTAAACGCTTGGCTGTTGAATCGATGAGGGAATGACGGTACACGGACTTTATGTCCACTTTTTTTACGTCCACAGACTTTTCGTCCACAATTTTTACGTCCACAGTTCTACAGCCCACACTATTGTTAAGTCCATTACTTAAACGTCCACTAACTTAAGTCCACAAATGTAAAGTCCACTAAAATCAAATTCAAGCGTCATATTTTAGTCCGTGTGTAAAATTATATTGACAATATCGAAATGAGAAAATTAAGAGAGAATGAGGTGTTGTTATCGTAACTCATATTTTAAATGAAATGTTAATTTCTTCTTTTGATTCATCTTTTCAAATTGTCTTTGGTAAATACTTGGTTTCATTTCTATCCTTGAAATTTCCGATATAAAATATGCCTTAAATGTACATTCTTTTTTTTAATGAAATTGATTACTTCATTTTAAAAACATTTACATTTTTAAAACGTGGTAAATATTTGTAAAACCTTTTCCAAGCAATGGCATCGATATGAATCTCAATGAGCCGTAGTTGTGATGAAAGAAACTATACAAAAATTAATAAAAGAGGAAAAAAACTAAGAAGCACGCAATTTTTTGTTTTTAACTTATTTGTACATCGACCTCCTTGAGTCAAATACGTCCAATTTTGAGCGTTTGGTTGCGCTTACACCACGCTGCAGCACAGTAAAAGCCCAAAACATAAAAGAATAAATTTGAATGCTTTGGAAATCATTAAATTTGATACGGAACCACTATTATATTTACAAAAAACACATTATATTTTCCAGTAGTACATATTTCTTTTTCATCAGTTTAAATAAGAATAATTCAATGCAGAGAGTTCAAACATTTCAAAATTATGAGTTGAAAAACGCTGACTCCGCGAGTTTAAATATTAGAGCCTAACACAGAGCGGAGCGGCGTGTTAGCAGCGCAGAACGCGCACTGGCGCCTACAAACCTAACGGGATACTTCACGCATTGCGCAACGCGTGAAGTATCCCGTTAGGTTTGTAGGCGCCTATGCGCGTGTCACGCTGGTTGCCTGCCGCGCCGCAACGCTTTAAGCAACTATTTCGCGTCAGAGGCGTTGCACAGTATCCTACAAGATTGAAGGCGCACGAAATAACTAGTTAAAGAGGACTTTCAATTTTGACTGCATCTGTTACTGAAAAATGTTAATTTGGCATTGGAGCGTTTCCTAGGCTCCCGCTTTGGTTTTCATCTTATCATATCCGTACAGTGTACACATGAACATATGTTTTTATCTGCTCTTAGAGTCTGTTCGAGACGCTGAATGTCTTAAAATTATACTAACTAACTAACTTTTTCATGACTTGATTCATGAATGAAATGTTTTTAAGAATGAAGGTAGTAGTAGCATTTATTTTTGAGGTGGTTCCTGTCATTTAAATGAGAAGAAAAAAATGTGGACATAACATGTCCACAATTTGGACAATTTTGGACATATTCATGGTTGGACATTAAATCATGTGGACTTAATAAAGACTGGACTTAACGTTTAGTGGACATAAATAGCGGTGGACATTTATTTAATGGACGAAAGGTAGGTGGACATAAAGTCCTGGAAGCGGAATGACATGATCTTTGCGTCTCATGATGGTAACGGAAAATATCGTGCGGGGATCATCAAAAATCGTTTCGATGACCGTCACTACTTTTAAAACTCCAACCGTTGTAACCAGTGACGTTGCGTGTTTTGCGATATATCGATTGATCTGTCATTTAAACCAACGGAAAAGGATCGATAAACGGGGTGTTCGCAACGGACACGTGAATAAATCGATTCTTTACTCCAGCTTCACATGGAGAAGTATCGATAATCGATCGTTCACGCCCCGCCACTGGGTATGACTAAAAACTTTCTGCGACTAAGTATATTAATCTGATCAGTGCATCATGCATCCACAGCTATGGAGTAATAATTAGCACGGTGAATCTCTCTATCCCTTTTTTGCCCCCCCCCCCCCTCTGTTTTCATGCTCTTTTGTGCTTTTCGCACGTGCTACACTGAGTTTTTCGTGGAATTCTTGCCTCATTCCTTATCAGCACGTGTTTCAAAATATCGCAGAAAGAGTTGAGCTGCTCCAGCTATGAAATGCAGTCAGTTGTGAAAACGGATTTTTTGCGCCGACTGTTCTTTGTTCAGCTGTTTGATTCTCTCACTCCTATCTCTCTCCTCTTTCTCTCCCCTCTCCCTCCCCCTTCTTGAGAGAAAAAAATCCCGAGACTGGACGCTTTCGTGTGTAGGATTGTGCAGTTTTATGTCCCCGTTTATTTTTTTATTCATTATTGTTTTTTTCACGTTGGCCCCCTCCTCTTGGCTCCCTAGGAATGTGTTGACTAATCAGAAACTGATCCTTCATTGGAGAATAGTACGATTCTGATCCGTTTCCTCACTACCGCCGTGCAACGTAAAAACGCCGTAAACGCCATTTTGAATTTGTTGGAAACAATGTATCATAGCAGAAAAACTTCTCTACCTTGGGACAATGTTTTTACGGAATTCTTTCACAAATACTATCAAGAACTTAACCTGAAAAGTTGAGGAACGTGAGTTAAACAGTTTTTATTTTATACAGGGGTAAGTTACAAAAAACGCGGGAAAATCTTGATGGATTTACGGCGTTCTTGCTTAGCACGGCAGACTATATATTCAATTTTACGCTGCTATTTTAGGGCAATGCTGTAGCTACGTGTTCGGTGGCGTAGCTGAAAGGGATTAGAGAGGTGCCCCACGAAATTCCTCTCCTGCCCTGATCAGAAATTTTCCCCAAAAAATATCATTGTTTGTCCTTTTTTGGGGGGAGTTTTTACCTGTAGACCTCCCTCCCCCCCCCCCCCAAAGAGAAATTTCTGACTGCGTCACTGTGCAGGTGGGCACGCAGACTTTGATTAGAAATGATACTTAAAAGAGTAATCCTTACTTCCAGCCCCAAAGAATCCTACATTTTGGAATTTTAAAATGAGGAATTTTGTGAACGGCCTCTCGCATGTGCACCCGAAAAAAACATCCCCTCCAAACCGCACCCTGCAAAAGTCTCCTATTACCGTTTGTATTGCGTTTAGTCTCTAATGGACCTAGTGTAGCACAGTAAAACTAAAAACAAACATACAAGCAAAAAAAAGCATCTCTCTGTAAGACAATTAACGCAATAAAAGATACGTCGCCTCTGAATTAAGCCGAAAAAGTGGGCTCCAAGCCGCTGAACTAAGTCCTAACGACACACTAATGATTTGAGCGTATTTGAATCAGAAGGAACTATATCCCGTCTGACGCGAGCCCTGAGACTCACAAGAATACATGCAAGACGGGGCTCATGTCACGACAGACATAGTACCTTTTCATTTAAATGCGTCCATTTGTAACCTGAGATGGCACTTGCGCGGCGACCACCTCGGTGGAAGGGATATAGGTGCTCGAGCCTCCTTAAACGCGAATTCGATAACGTTTACTTCCGGTTCCCACCCCCTTAGTTGCAATATAGTGCGTTTTGATGATCGGTGAATCCTGGGGTGTTGCGCTAATTTTGACAGCCCTGGCAATGGAACTAATGTCCCACGGTCGGGTGGGGCGGTGAGGAGTTTAAGCCGAGCCGGAACCAATTTGTTTTCTTCAAGATGGGAGAAACAAAGACGTCGAGATGAACTTGGAACTTTGAGCCTGGAGCTTTTTTTCTCATCCCCATCACCGTTTCCTTCGGATATCCTTCGGTGTTCTCTAACTGAGGGAATCGATGACACGTCAACAAAAACCGCCGAAGGGATTCATTACAATGGGGCAGCTCCAGCCCTAGTGCTTTGTTCTTGGATGAAATCCCTTTCTCTTGGTACTCCCTACACTGCCGCGATAGCGAGGAGAGTAGTGTCAAATTTTCGAAATTGAGTCTCCTTCAAAATTCGTCTAATCTCTTTCAGATGAAAGCACTGAAATAGGTAAAACAGCAAAATTCGTCTTAATTGTTTCACGCGGGAAAAAAATTTGCTGAAGTAACATCCCGGATGTTAAAAATCTGCGCGACAACTCTTGAATATTATGGACACTCTGGCTGTTAAAGTAACGTCCTAGCTACGTTGAATTAACATAACCGTAGCGTTCATATCAACATTCAAGAGTTGTCGCGTTGATTTTTGACATCCGGGATGTTACTTCAGCAATTTATTTTTTCCGTGTAGAAACAAGACCAATGAGAAAGCCGTAAGTGCGCAAAATATACGTAGTTTCAGGCAAGACAGCAGTAAGCAGGGCCGGATTAAGGGGGTGGCGGTGGCCACATGGGCCGCGGCCCATGGCGGCAAATCTCTAGGGGGCGACAAATTTTGCAATTTTTTTAAATGTAGGTATCAAAAAAAATTCGGATTTAGAAAAAAAAATTACAAACGAAAAAAGGCGACAAAATCTCTAATTTTCTGAGAGTATAGTAATTTCTACTCTTGTCGTCTTTCAGTGATACAAGAGACAGCACCTTTAATAGTCGAGTTAAGAGAGAAACCAAACACGCAATTTGGCCTGGAACGGCCGACTTACCTAGAGAGAAATGATGACGAGGACTTGAGATGAAAAGGAGAAGCCATCGGCGCGGCGATCGGCATGTAACACATATTAGCGCCTACAAGACTGTACGAATACTTCACGCATTGCATCAACCACAGTGCGGTCATTGCGGACAGCGTGAAACAGATAGCGCCTACAAGAATGCATGAATACCTCACGCATTGCGGCAAACACAGTGCGATCAGCGTGAGATGCATAGCGCCTACAAGACTGCGTGAATACTTCACGCATTGCGTCAAACATAGTGCGGTCTGCGAGGCGCGGCGGCGGAAGTTAAAATCATTAATCCACATTTATGTTTGTTCATTCATAATTTTTTCTTTCATTTCTTATGAATGGAAGGCCTTGTCCAGACAGAGATAGGTTTACGAAACTTAACTTTCCGTTCTTCCTTAAAAAACTGAACTTAAAAGTTCCGTGAACTTTTGCTAGTAGTGTTGACAGGGCTTTCCCAAAAAATGTGTTCAACACCAGTAAACGCGTCTTATGCACCCCTCCCCGCTGGCACGTTCATTTGATGGTTCATTGATGTTTCAAAACGAAAGAGAAGGGGGCGGCAAAATACTAGCGACCAATGGGCGGCAAGTAAGTAAATCCGGCCCCGGCAGTAAGTGACATTATTCCTCCAGAAAGTCAATGAAAACGGTGCTGTCAAGTAAAGCACCGCCCTCTCACTGCCAATTTCTAACCTGAAAATGGGTTTGTTGTGTGTCCAAAACGCAACCGCGAAAGCATGCAGAAGATAGCACTGACGGCTGTCTTGCCTAACACTAGCCTAACATGAAAATGAATAATACCCTCCTTATGTAATTGAAATAAAAAGTCAGGATAGTCGTAGGGGGTAAAAAGCGTAATCCAGAGGGGGGGGGGGGGGTTGAACCGCGTAGCGGTCATGGGGCGTAGCCCACTAGGAAAGCGATAACGGACGCGAGTGAGAGGGGCAAGAGAGGTTGCTCTCACCGCCGAAACCTCGGAGGCCTTAAATTACCGCAACGAAGCGATTACTACGGAATCGCGCCGCGCAGTCTCGGTCTCCCGCGAGCATGGGCTCAATTCGACGTGTCCATGCTGAAAGGATTTATGTGCACGGGGTTTGCGCGGAACATAGTTCCTTTCAGCGTAAATCCGTCCAATTTGCCGCCAAGTTCGACATCGCCGAGGCGGCCGCGCCGCCCGGTTCTGTGAATGAGAGGGAGTGCTCCGACTTGCTTGAACTTGGAGAAAAAAGAAAAACGCAGTACAAAAAAAGAGAAAACAAAACGACGTATGATGGCAAGGCGAGGAGTCCCTTTCCGAGAACGATTCGGTACGGTTCACGAGGCAAGACCGTGTAACCGGTACGTCCGCCGGGTGAAAACCGCTTATCCGCCCGCGGATCGTCTGGGGAGTTAGGTGCTTTTGTTCTCGCGTTCGCGTCGCCGTGGCGCGTTGTTCTTGTGCGCACTGCACAGGTGTGCACCCTGAAGAAAGTTGCCACATCCGAGCGGAGACGTGAAATTCGTGAAACTTACTCTGTACACTTTTTTGAAGTTTTTGACACCCACGCGAAATTTTGAGCATTTTTTCGAAATAAGAAACTTGACCTGAGCTTGGATTTTTAAACCATGAAACGTTGCCTGAACTGTCTGTAACAACAAATTCTCAATTTGAGTCGAAAAAATTTTACCTCGAAAAATTTTTGGCTCGAATTTTTTTGACTTCAGTTGAAAATATTCGAGCTTCATGACCTTGTTCACCCCGCAAAATAGTTAGGACTCATCAATATTTTACTACCTTATCTTTAAACGCTCTATTATTCATTTGGATCAATTTAGCCCGAATAGCAAGATAAAAACTCACTCAGAATTAGAGCAATCCCCATTTGAGGGTAATCGTCCCTAAGCCCCCCGGGCCAGTCCACCCCTATATTAGAGGCGACTCCTTTGCTAGAGTTGCACCGCGAGCCGTTAGGGAGAAAGATTAGTAAAATTTCCACATAAATTGATAATTTAATTTTTTTTTTTTTTGCTTTTTCGCGGTGTGGTTATTTCTTTATGTTTATTCTGCTGGAGACCGATGGCGGAACGCAAATGATCGAGTATCGATATTTTCCCATTTGAAGCTATGGTAAAGAATCGGTTATTAAAGTGTTCGTCGCGAACACCCTGATTATCGATCCTTTTCCATAAGTTTAAATGGCAGTTTAAATTGTTCAATTGATGCACTGCAGAGCACGCCGCGACACTGCAGGTCCACGATGCTTATTAGTGCATCCGTCATATTCATAATGAAGGACAAAACGCGTGACAAGGCAACAGCTCTCATTCTTTTTATTCCTCTAATCCTTTAATAATATTTTGGTCGAGTCTTTTATGCTGTGGGTCAAGGATCAAGAGCATTGCTCCAAATCAATCTTGAAGTATAATTCTTTTGTAATGCGTTTAATTAAGAATATGTCTGCGTCCGTGAATTTGTTGCGCCTTGTCGGCACGATGAATTGAAAGGTAAGCAGGGGTGCTCGGACTAAATACTGTCTCGCTTATCGGTTCTGGGTGAATTGTCTGAATACAATCGTTTTGAATATCTTGAGAGAAACTACCATTCCAGAATGCATCTGAAGATGCACACGAAAAAAGGTCGACTACTAAACCATCTTGCCCAGTGGGGTGCGTTTTGCGAAGTATCGATTGATCTACCATTTAAACCTATGGAAAAGGATCGATTAACGGGGCATTCGAAACGAACACCTTAATAATCGATTTTTTACCATAGCGTCAAATAGGGAAGTATAGATGATCGATCTTTCACGCCTTGCCACTGATCTTGCCTGCAAAGCTAATCACCGGAAATTATGAATATTTTTACCCTGTTTTCATGAATTATCGGATTTGAAACTCACCAAATTGCTCAGCCAGAATGTTTGTCTTTTGTGGATGTTTTTCCGTACAGCCCTTTTTACGACATAATTTTTAATTTATAATTTCTGATTTTTATTTCCTTTTCCTTTTCAAAGTCCTGACAGTCCCGTTAAACGACATTTGAGGAAATCAGTCAGTTCGATGAGGAGCGACCCAGAATTTTGAGGAGGAAATTTTAAAATTTAAATGCCCGCACTAGCTGAAAGAAGGACACACGTCATCAGTAAGTTTCCATCCATTTTTTTTCTTTTTTTTACATCCGCTCCATTCTATGTAGAAATTTTGTTCATCCCCATTTGTATTGAATTTTTTATTTTATTTCATTTTACTTTATTTGTTTCTGAGTTTCACTTAAAAAAGTGTCCGGAAAGCAATTCCTAAAATGTAATTTTTTATCAGTTTTTTAAGCGTTGTATATTGTTACAATTTTTGAGCTATTTAAAAGCGGTTTAGGGGGGAGTTCACACACAGAGCTCTCATAGGCGGATGCATAGATCTCGAACAGGGGGGGGGGGGGGGCGTATAAGGGGAATCCGGGGGCTTCTTTCGTACAATTTTTGAATAATTGAAGCATTTAATATGCACTTTGAGCCAAATGCGACATGAATCATTACCAAATAGAGGCGTATTTACTCATTCTTTCCTATGTTCCTTCCTTCTTCCTTCCTCCTCTTTTTCTTCGCTTCTTTCTATCGGGCGGACGGGGGGGGGGGGGGTCGTCATTGAAATTGATAGGCAAAGCGCTAGACTATGAAGACAGAGAGAAAATGTAGCGATCATATTGGTAGAGGTAGGCGGTTGCGATAGACGAAAGGAGGTGAGCAATATATACACTAACCAACTGCAACCCACGGAAGACTCTATACAGTAAGTACAATAGTACATCAGTACATCATTTTTCCTCCTAGTCTATACAAGAGCCACCCGTTTCAACGAATAGGATCGCTTCATTATCCGGCCCTCTTCCTTGTCTATCGCTCCGTCTGCCAATTTCAACAAACAGCTCCTCCGGTTCAGTAATCGTGTAATTGCGGCCACTTCAATTAAGAGACTAACATAACAATAAGACAGAACTCGCAGTGCGGGGCAACAGCTGGACGGAGCCGTGATAATCCGTCAATCCCATTTCGAGCGGCTTTTGGCTTTTATTGCAGAGGCCACGGCAGGTCCGGCCCAAAAATACGGCCAGGTTTAAGGCAAATACGCGGCACTCAAATTAACTCCTGCCATCCGATCTCAGCTCATTTTTCACTAATCCCTCATCTCTCCGACCCTCGAATTATACCGCTGCGCAGCGATAGCGCCATTCCGCCGGAGTCTCTCTATCAAGTTCAACTCTCTTTACGAACTCAAAGAAAAATCTTACCCAATTCTGCCGTTCTATGGAAAAACGTCGTATGAGCCTTCAGCCGTTGCCAAATTTCCCTCGAAAAATCACGCATTTTTAGGAAAATTTATGAATTTTTTCTCTCCAATGTAACAGAGGATTTTGTTCGTAATTTGATCTATGAAGTCTGAAAATTTCTAGGAAAAATATTTATAACTTTCTTCAAAAACAATGATTTTGTAGAGGAAATTTGGCAGCATTCGAATGCACACACGGCGTTTATCCTCAGCACGGCAGAATTAGGTCACAGTGCACTCATATAGGAATGAAAAGTAAAATGAGGGTCTTGGCGGACATGGTGCATAAGTGCAGTTTTTGAAACAATTTTGATATTAATGATTTCGACGGTACTAGTTGAAATGTATTCCGTGAAAATCCACTACCGAAATCCAATTATGAGGCATCTAAAAGTAGGTTTGAAATTTCTTTCCGCCATAAAACTTGAAATACATATTTCTTGAAGTAGCAATAACTGCAATTAAGCCCCTTGTCCTCCAAGCCCCTCAAATATGATTAGGGACTTTAAGAAATTTCACGAAAGTCGATTTATTGAAATTGAATTCTGCTCTCATATTGAAAATTGTGTCGCACGAAAAAAGGAGAGGAAAGAGGAAGTAAAGCATCTTAAAATTGGTAATTATTCATGACGAACTTTACTCAACTGCCAATTCGGTGTTTACAAATTTTGACAAATTTTTGGGGGCCCCGGATCGCCCTTCCGCCGACACAAAAATTAGTCAGGCACTTACTTAAATCCACCGTTTTTCCGTGTTAGGAGTATCAACAACGAAACCTCGCGACGAATTGACGAACACCTTGACGCGCACCTCGCAATCATAATGTGCTTGATTTAAATCACAATGTTATGCTTCGAGGGATTGACATTAATCGTTATGACGACATCCGATGACTGCTTACTTCTGCATTCGAGCAACCTCAACGTTGTCAGATACAACGGAAAGAATCCCGCGATTTTGTTTGTAACCATTTTAAATATAATCATTTCCTACTCCTAAAAATCGACGCCAATGTCTAAGTACACCGAATCGCGTAACACTTTTGTTTTATGAACTGAAGATGTGTCAGGAGTCGAGGTATATATTTCCTTGTCAATCGACAATGAAGAGATGTTTCGTCAGCTTGGCGCAGTTGTACAGTCTCGCATAAGTGGACGATATAAAAATGACGTATGATATAGGTTAAAACATACTCAGCATCCGTTTCTTTCGCACTTAAGATATCATTGATATTGCGGCTCTGTGCATGTGCTCTCCGCATAAATACTGAATCACGTCGGGTTTTGAATGGTGATAAAGTTTGTAGTTTGCTTCTTGTCAGAGGCTGCAGGAGCTCTGAATCACACGACCTAAAGTATAAAAACGTGCACTGCTAAAAATCTCGTGGTGAAATTCGGTGCACATATAACTTCAAAGTCTAGAGAAAGTTGAGACTTTATAAGGAGAAATTTTACAACACCACGTGGATGACAGTCAAAAAGTGGGATGTAGGCATAGCGAATGTGCGCGAAAATAATAGGTTAAATTTTTACATGCTTACAATTACTTACATCATCGCAAGTTGCTATATGATAACAGATCTCTTTAGATAAAATGCTGTCGATTCGTTTTTTAAAGTTTGATATCTTAATATAAAATTGTTTTTTCACTCTAATGAAGACAAAAATCTAATCAGTTTCTTATAAAAAAAATTTATCGACATTTTATCGGATACTTGTCTAAATTTTATCCGGTTTTCATACGCAAGTTCAAAAGCTTTTCAAAACTGTATTAAGTGTCTGTCTTTTTTTAGAAAAAAAGGAAAGAAAAGCATTTAAATAAAGCGATCGAGAGCAACACCGATTAAAAGTTGAAGTGTAACAAATGATGCATTGATTTTTTCACGACTCTAAAAGTGATTCATATCAATGTGATGCCCGACGCTTACAAGATAATGATGATTACGTAAGATAAAGGCCCAGGCACACCTATCGTCGTCTCCCGGACAAAAGAACGTAACTCCATCCCAAGGCTGCCAAATTGGTCAAACAATTAATTTATATTCGCAAAAATATACCGACGCAATTTTTATATCGTGTATTTCTGATATTTGCATGAAATCTGAGGAAAAGCAATTGAAATTTTCAGTAATAGAAATGCCTAAGATTCTCCTGGTTACGCAATTTGCGAGAGGAAATTTGGCAACATCAAAATGCAGTTACGTTCATTCGTGAGAAAACGTACTCCTTGATGCGGAAGTCTCCTTACGGAAGTTCTAAGGACGGAGGCCTCCCACCACACGACACGAGGTGACATAGTCAAAAAGATCAAATCCACGTAAAGTTCCGATGGGAGTTACGCTGTTCCTGCTCGGCGGGGCGGAGTTAATCCGGGCTTGGAGGGGGGCGGGGGCGGGTGACTCGCGGTAAAGGAGCAATAAAGAAGCGCGCGGAGGGCTCGGCGCACCACGCGCAACACTCACGCTTTTCCTATTTGAATAAGCTGAAAAATGGGGCGGGAGCTAATTTAATTGCTTGGCCGCTAGTAGCGCATTAGTAGCTTGTTTCAATTATCAGCCCCGGCGTGTTTACACAGCCGCTATTTATCTCTTGTTTCCCTCCAGACCCACCCCTCCTTCGCGCTCCTTAACACCCCTCGGCCGGGCTCCTTCCGCTTATGCCGCCCTCGAATCGTCTTTTTCGGATTCGTGCACTTCCAGTGACGCGAAAGAACCCACCCGACCCTGCCTCGTCTTCTGGGTTTCTGCTTCCCAAATATTTACCACCGTTCGTGAACGCTCCGCCGCACAGTGGATCGAGTCAATCAGAGAGGTCGGACAAGAAATTTTTGACAAAAACTACAAATTTTGATGTATAATTCGTCACATTTTCAATTTTAAGGGGTGTCTCTAGAAGAAAAGTTCACGAAAAAACTAATGGAACTACCTTGAAAATCTCAAAGTTGTGTATAAATGGAGTTAAAGCATTTAAAGTTTCTAAATTTTGTCCGACCTCTTCCATTGACTCGATCCATTGTGCGCCGTGCTGAGCAAAAACCGCGTATTTCCATTGGGTTTCCACTGGGTTTACGTGGTTCTGTCCGGTCGGACGTCTGAGGGACCAGGACCATGCTGCCGCGCTATGGAAAAACGCCGTATGAGCATTCGAATGTTGCCAAATTTCCCATCAGAAAATATTTATTTCTGAGGGTAGTTATGCATATTTTTCCTTGACATTTTTAGAATCTTCAGATCAAATCACTAACTGAATTCTTCAAAAAATTGGAGGAAAAACATTAAAAAATATTCTCTAAAATTCGAGGTATCTCGAAGGGGATTTGGCAACACCTGAGGGCTCATACGGCGTTCTTCCTTAGCACGACAGCATGGATGTGCACTGCTTTGCACGGCAAAAACCGCGTACTTGCGAAGAGTCTCCATAGGACTCACGCACTTCTATTTGGCCCTAGGGACCAATCGTCTTTTCTCGGACCCGGACGAAGGAACGTAACATCACCCCCAGGCTGAAAAATTTGCTCAAAGACTTCCGTTTTTTACAAGAATGTACCTGTGCAATTTTCGTCGAGAATCCTTCTGATTTTTGCATGAGATCCGAAGAAAGATCGTTGAAATTTTCAGTTAGAAATACCCGTCAATTCTCTCGGTAAAAATGCAATTTGCGAGGAGCACTTTAAAAATATTGAAATACAGTTGAGGGAAACGTCGAAATGTACTTTGCTTTTCTTAGCAATAACCTCGTTTTTACTAAGGTTTACATTGAATTTACGCGGTTTTCCTCGGGCTGAGAGACCATCCATGTGCTCAGCTGCTTTGCTGCTTTGCTCACCCAAAATAGCGTGGATCCTCGGCAAAAAATGAATAAAAAATTGTTCGAAATGCTGCAGTGCACAACAAATTTTGTCGCAAAGTGCAGCTGCACGATGCATTTATCGCTCCCGAAGTCCCATGTGCTCGTTCTGAGTCACAAATGGCGCCCAACGTCGAGATAGACTCTCTGGCTGAGGATAGAGTGACACAAATAAGTCGCGCGGAAAAACAGCACGTTGCACAAAGGTTATTTCGATGCTTCTCCAGCAGAGTCCGGGTTTTTCTCATCGGAAGACGAGTAGAAAACACGTACTCGATGCAAAGCACGATTCAATCATTCGAAAAACGCAGTTAGACAGGGCTGCAACGGGGACGTATCCGCAGCGAACTGAACTGAACTGCATCTTGTTTGTAAACAGTTTCCCGGCGTATGGACATTTTTATGATGTGCCACAAAGTTGTCACATCTCGCAGATAACCGGGGTGTTTTCAGAGCCTCCCCTGACGTACGTCCCTTGTGCAGGGGTCCGTCGGAGGTTGGGCTGCGTGCAGTGGCGTGGCGTGCTTTGCGATATATCGATTGTTATGCTATTTAAACCTATGGAAAAGGATCGATAAACAGGGTGTTCGCAGCGAACACCTTAATAATCGATTCTTTACCATAGGTTTAAATGGCATAACAATCGATATATCGCAAAGCACGCCGCGTAGCGGTCTCCTTTATCATTGCAAGCATGGTAGTAATGAGGTGGAAAAAGAATCAAACAAACAAAACACTGAGAAAAACGCTAAGAAACGTGGCTCAAACTGTATGTGACGAGGTGGTAAAATAGTGCTGGGTCCACGCTATTTTGCGGGGAAAACAAGGTCGAAGAAGTCCAAAAATTTCAAATAGAGTTAAAAATTTGAGCTCTAATGAGAACCAGCACAAGACTTAGGGGAACTTGTTTTCTCCGCAAAATAGTGTGGACCCGGCTCTATTTTAGCACCTTGTTACAGTTACAATGAGATAGAGCTCCCCATTTTCTGCTGTAAAATGCACGCTTTAACCACCAAAATGCCATTCGGCGTCCAGCGAGATTGACCCGTTTTCGAATATCGAGGTCGAGGTCAGTGTTGATCACCCAAGTTGTTCGACGTTGTGTCTGCGTAAGGGCTTTGGCGTTGGCAGGTCTTTGTTCTCTTTGTTTTGCTACGGGTGTGACTCATAGCCAGCGCGGCGCCGACGGCTGGCGCGTGGACCAACCGCCAGAAACCAATACTGAGCTCTATCAACACCTGATTACCAGACTTTGCACAGCAAGCTAATTTTTCACCGTCAACAGCACGAAATGTATGCCGTCGGTGTATAAGCGCTAAGCGAACGTCTTCATGAAATTCGTCGTCATGCATCTACGTCGCGGGCAAATAATCAACCACCTTAGTAGTTTAATACGTCAAATTATTTAGCAGAAAAAATGCAAGGAATTGTAAAATTTCAAAGAAAATTTTAGCACACATTTGAGCCCAAAGAAAATTATGTAGGCAATCACAAAGTGCAGAAAAACTTATTCGATGACCAATTTAACGATCACAAAAACCTCCGATTCAGATTTTTCAACCCTAAGGTTCGAAATCTGAAGGATTCAGATTCTGAAATAGTCATCATGTGCATCGTATTCTACATTGAAATTTTATGAGAAACGTGTACTGTATAGTGCTTAAACTCTAACTGAGAATCGTAGCCCAATACAATATTTGAAGTGGAAGAACTTAGAGAACACAAGGAGTAGGTACACGAGATATCCTCTCCGAAGCTTCAGCCTGTTAAATGTGCCGTAGGCGAATGATCAAATAATACTGAAACGTTTTTTCATTGACACTGTGCATGAATACTTCACCCATTGCGCCATACACAGTGCGGTCGGGAGCGGTTGGCGTGAAACGTATAGCGCCTACAAGACTGCAGGAATACTTCACGCATTGCGCCAAACACAGTGCGATCAGCGCGGCGCAGCAGCGGCGTGAACTCTCAGTAAAATTCTCTTAACTCTATGATAGGTACCTTCGAGACCGTTCATAAGTACGAAACGCAGGGTGGATTAGCGCTCAGTGGCCCAGAGGTGCTGGTTATCAGGGGTCCCGAATTCTAAAATTTAAGGGCCCCACGACGCTCAAAATTCCAGGACCTCTCTAAATCCGTCATTTTGGTTTGGTTTCAAGGGATCTGGGGGATCTTTAAAAAACGCCCAGGGGGGCCGAGGTCCCTATCCTTTAACACATGAAAACATGATGGCGTAACGTTCTACTCGGGCTCCCCTCTCCCTCTAGAGCGTTACGTATTTTATTCACCACCACCCCCCATCACCCCCTACCAACCCCCTCCACTCAAAACCAGGAGTAGGTAAAGTTATTTCAACCATATTTACTGATCAGCTGCTTGCCAAATTAAGTCAGGCGAACGGATTCAATCCATATTTTTTTAATCTTTTGTGCGTGACGCATACGTTAGGATTTACGAGGGGGGGGGGGGTTGTATAGACGTGCGTTACATTGAGTAATGAATGGCACACAAGTGCGACTACTTGAGCACAAGGAAGGAAGGGGAGCGAATCGAGAGAGGACCACACGCAGTCTTGTCGAGGGAGAACGACACGCTAATTCTTTAAGATCGCTCTATTTTTTGTAATCGCAGCTGATTTCCTCGGAAAATGGCCCCAAGGCGCAGCAAGCGACAATGGCACGAAACAAATGATCCGCGAACGGTCTTGACTTGTGGGGCCTCCGCGACGTCGGGTGTTTTCAGTTTCCGCTGCATTTTCGACGCATCTGGGATGCACTCACGATGCAGCTCCGACGAGGAGTGCAGAAGCGGCAACGCTGGCGCGTATTGCACTTGCTTCACTTCCTCGATGAACAATCCGCGGAGAATGCGCCGAGAATCGCACTTCAGAGCCGTACGTCATCACCCACACGAAGGATAACGTTGCGTTTCGAGGAAACATGAAGCTGAGACAAAATATTTTAGAGACCTCGCGCGGCTGTAGAGGAAATGTAAACGGAAGAGACGAAAATTAACCTCCGGGATCAGCGGGCTGAGTTTTAAAGTTGGGAGACGAGAGCGATCGACAAAAGAGACGAGGGAAAACGGAGCGATCCTATTCGTTGAAACGGGTAGTCGCTACAAATTAACCTGGGAAAACGATCCTACAGAAAACAATTAGATTCCAATGGGGCGAAGTCCACGCGCGGCGAAGTCCGTTCCCGCTTTCCCCTCCTAGCAATCGTATAACATCTGAGAGTGATACCACTATTCGGCCTCGCGGGAGGTCGTATTGCCTATACCGGAAACGGAAGGCGAACTTGTGATGAGCTGAAGTCACCGCTCTGCGCTCTGTTGAGAAAGCTCCCGCTTTCTTTCTCGATAGCGGGCAGGGCTGGTGCCTACCTTGAATCGGGGTAACGCGATTTGGCCCAAGTTTTTTCATTCTATTTACGTAGTTGTTGCACAGTAGTACTATGTAGTATGCTTATGAACATGTAGTGTATTTTCTAAATGTCCTGATAATGGTTTACTCGCATTAGCGCCGAAAGCCATGAATGCGATCATCATTTTGATCACATTTTTCATTAAGGAACCACGATCTCTGGCTCTCCCATAAAAGCTTATATATGCACAGGGAAACCAATGGCATATATGTTATTTCTAAAATGGGCCCGATATAGTGGTTCCTTATTGCAAAATGTAATCCATTTTATTTAAGTGATGGAATTATGTTTCCAGCTTCTGAGCATATTATTTTTATTTAAACGATTTGACCCGGACGGTGTGTCTGTATAGCCCGTGAGTACGGCTCCCACGGCCGGAGTTTTTTTTTTTTCCAGTGCATGCTGCTGCAAAAACAGCCTAACTGAAAATACAGAAGATGAAGCAGCTACTCCTACCAAAGAAATGAGACGCGGCTAATGAATGGGTATCGGGCACCTGGAGTGACGAGACGATCATTTGCATGGAGAAGGGCACGGCGCCGCCATTTTGTTGCCGAGCTCCGGATCCGAGTAATTTCACTTGCAAATTCGATTCCAGGAGTTGGAGTACGCGCCGCGCCGTGCTTGAAAGCTCGCCAACCGGGAGAGAATGGAGGCCGCCAGTCGCCGGTCCGCGGAAGTTTGATGCCCCCCACCGCACGGCTTTCATCCTATTCCTTTGACTCCTTGCTCTTTTCGTTTCATCCCATCCTCTTTCTGCTCATTTACAAGGATGCTTCCGCAAGGATCCTTGGTCTGCGCCTGCGCTAAACCGAGAAAATGGCTATGTACTCCTGGATTTCGACTCCTTAAATATTTATGCTGTGTCATTCACTAATGCCGCATTCCCGCAATCACACTCTGAATTTGGCAGCTGAATTTGGCAGTCAACAGTCAGCTCTCAACAGCTGAAATTTTACTATTTCGGGTTATTTTCATCCAAATGTGTAACAAATCTGTTCGAATAGTTCAGACAAATCCGACATTATCCGACGGTCGCTGAGAATCGATGCGCGTCACGCGCAAAATTCAGGCATCGGGTCGATGACTTCCACATTCAGCTCCCACATTCAGCGTGTGATTGCGGTGCAAAAAAAAAAGTTACGGGCTATGAAGACATACCGTCCGTTCCGGGCTCAGAGGCTAGAGGTTCCGGGTGCTGGAGCCGTAGCTACGATTACTCCGGGTCCTGCACCCGGAATTTTCGGTCTCTGAGCCCGGAACGCGGACGTTTTGTCAATACACTGGGAAAAAAAACACCTTGGATCTAGAGTCCAGGCTCTTAAAAACATCGACATGATAAAATACTCTTGATTCAATCAGATTTCAGTTTAAATCAAGAACCAAGCCTCTTAATTTAAGCGGATTTCCTTTTGATTTAAGCTTAAAATCCGATTGAATCAAGAGTATATTTTTTCTAGTCAATGTTTTCAAGAGTCTGGACTCTAGATCCAATGTTTTTTTTCCAGTGAAAAAGAAGACACCGGTAAAAAAAAAAAATCTTTTAGTCTTATAAAAAGGGGTCATACGATTTTTACCTAGATCTTACGACAACTATTGTAAACTTTTCCAACCTGTTTTCTCTCAATCTGACTCCCCCCCTCCCCCATTTCTGATTTCTTCCTCAAATCACTCCAACGAAAGAATCGGTCGCACGATCTCGGTGTGGAATTCCTCCTTCTCTGTCGGGAGGGCGAATCCCAGTTTCAGCGTGATCCCTATTTCCCCTACTATTCTATGCTTTCCGGGGTCAATATGGACAAAGATATACGCCGTTACGTCAGAGGAGCGACAGTATGAGAAGACCCTAAGCTGCCACTGCACAGCGGGGGAAGCGATCCACCCAGCGAGCCCCGACCTACCCCCCCCCCTTCCACTCCTTCCCCCGTTTCATTCACTTCCACCCGCGAGCGTGACTCCTCCCCGAGAATGCCAACCCCGAACCGCCCTCGGAGCACGCGCGCGCACGCTCCCACGCCCCGAAGCCAATAGCCACCCCGCGCAACGTTTGAGCTTTATCCGCGACCCAACCCCTCCCGCCCCAGCTGCCATTTTGTTGCTTTCCTCCCTCTCCCCCAAAGAGCGCCTATTAAAAATAATAAGCGTGCATCTCTGTATCTGGGATCGAAAAGCTCTCCTGAGGTACCGCGGTGTCGAAGCACAGATAACTTCGGCGCTTGGGAGGATTTTTCACTTTCGGTTGGGGTTGTGACGGAGTATTTAGCCAATATTGTCACCGTGTTGCCCACCTTCGTAGGTATAATTGAGGAGCTTTCCGGAAAAAGGGCACATAGCAAAAAATAGCGTTTGAGAAAAATACATTCTATGTTTCCATCATTAATTTCTGACCACTGATGGTGCCTTTCATCGCAGCTTGGACTCCCGATTTCGAACGAAAGTTACTATTAGTGGCCATAGAGTGATGATCAAAACTTCAAATGCATTTCTCTCAAACGCAATGTTTTGCTATGTGCCCTTTTTCCGGAAAGCTCCTCAATTTTGAGGTAATACTTTGCAATATCTTCAGGCATTATATTTTCTACACGGAAAAAAATTTCAGAGGACGTTATCCCCTAAAATTGTGGCATTCCCCCACTTTGCTGGGCAATATTGTCATTTCCAGTTGCAATGTCATTTGCAGCAACTCAAGTTGGTGTAGTGCCGCAACATTTGGGTTAGTAGCCTAATTTATTGCGGCACCGCCACAATGAATTGATGATGCCCATATCATCCAACAACCCCTACCTCATTTAGGTCAGTGTAAAATAACAAAATTAAATAATATCGTGTTTAAATCGTAAAAAAACCAACGAGGAAGAAAATATTGTAAAGATACTCGCAAAGTATTGAAAAAATACTTTGAACTGTATTTTTGTTACTTCGCCTTCAGACGTTGCCAAACTTCTTCCGATGGAATACAATTTTCTCAGGAAACTTGTGGACATTTTTCTTCCAAATTTTCAGAGAATTTATCTCGAAACTTAACCCACAGTTTCTGGAAATTTCAATGAAAAATATTCATAAAAATCCTCAAAAATAAATGTTTAATATATGGAAATTTGGCAGCATTCGGATGTTCATACGGCGTTTTTCCTTAGCACGGCAGAATTGTGGTGCGTTGCTTTCGAGTGTCGCTGAGGCTTCCTTCCTCGCCCTCTACCTCCGCCGATACCGTGCGTAGCAAAAAGGGCCTATCTTCATAGGGTTTTCCATAGGGGATGCGTCTGTTCTACCCAGCTCAAAAGCTTTGTCTTCCCGCTTTCCACGTCTCGTTAGCACTTTGCCCGGAGGGAAGGCGGGCGCGGTCGGAACAAGTGGATGAGAGTTGCCGCATTATTTAAATTAAAAAAATAATATGTTAAAATTAAATTACTTTCTTACAATTGTAATCTAGGATCCCCTAGAATTAACGTCATAAAGTGCGAGGGGCCAGTTTTGGTGTCAGAATGAGAGTGTTTCTCCTTCTTCACACGCGTCCAAAAATTAAGCCCCCAAGTTATTGTTTTTAATATGTTTTAATAAGTTTACCTGTCTACCATGTAAGTTAATAGTGTTTACCATGTGGACTGATGATGATCTGATGATCGAAATAGCTATCACCAAAATCTAAAATCTACAACCAACATGATCGGGGGGAAAACAAAGGTAAAATAAAAAATGTTCCTATTTGCCGCACAAGGAGGCAAGTATGGCGGGAGGAGCTGTTTAGCGGAAAAGTCAACGTTTTGCTGAAACTAACAAAATCCAGCCCCGTCGTTTATTGATCTGAGAACTCTCACTGGGCTTCGTCTTAGCACCACTCTATCATCACTCGGGAACCCTTTCCTCTTTTCTCTTCCCTCCACGTCAACCATCCCTCCTGCCGACGATGATTGTCGAAGGGATTGTCCAAGTGGTGCCGTATTACGCGATACCACCCACCCTGCAAATGGGATACTATGCCAGCAGCGTTGCCGTAATATTCTGCCGTGCTAAGGAAAAAACGCTGTATGAACACTTGAGAGTTTCCAAATTTCCTTTAGTAAAATGTTCATTTTTGAGGTTAGATATGAATATTTTTCGTTGAAATTTTCAGGGACTTTAGGTGAAATTGCGAACAAAATATCTGAAAAATTGGAAGAAAACTATTCGTAAGTTTACCAGGAAATTCGTGTTTTATCAAAGGAAATTTGGCAACGCCTGAAGGCTCATATGGCGTTTTTCCTTAACACGGCAGTATTGCCCTGAAAATATCACCCGAACCTGAGGAACTTTCGGTTACAAAAACGACCGAGCCGAAACTCAAATGGATCGCATTTCGCAAAAAGGGACCAGCGCAATTACGGTGCTTTCAACGTCGTGTAATTTCTTATTTTCTTTTGGAAATACTCAATTTATGTACAGTATTAAATTTACTCAATTATTTTACATTAAACCTATTAATTTTTTGGTTGGGAAGCAAAAACTATTTGCTATTCTAGGAGAGTTTTGTATAATTATGAAGAAGCAACATTTTTACATCACTGTAATCATGCTGGTGCCTTTTTGGTAAATGCGATCCAAATTACTCTGAGCGAGACGAACCCGTCGAATCAATTAAAACAGTAATTATATATTCAATCAGGAGAGGAGAGCTTTTTACACATCTCTTAGGCGATTGTCCAAGTAATTTTTTCCCCAAGGGTTTTCCGGTCATACGAATTTTTGCTAATGACGTAATCTTCGTATTTCTAATGACTTTCGCAGCGAAACGTCTAGTAATTATTACTTGATTCTCCCCGCAAAAAGATATTTTGATAGTGAAATTGAGATAAGCTACAAAGGCTAGAATGTAACCGCGGCCTAACGTTCATATATGAGTAACAAGAAACTGTAGTGAGAAATCAAGTTCGCCTTCATCTCGATGGATGCAATTTGAGCGGCTCAGGAGTTAAAATAGTTGTATCACGCATTTTGGTCTAGCACGATGTCCGGAAGACAAGTACTTTAACTGTAATCCTCGTGTTTTTTCCCAGCGAAACATTCAGTAACTTTGACTCGATTCTCCTGGCAGAGGAATATTTTGGTATTGACTTTGAGATGAGTTGCGGAAGCTAGAATGCAACCCCGCCCTCACGCTCAAATCATTTTTGAATCATTGAAAACGGGAGTGAGAAGGCAAGTTCGCCTTCAACTCGATGGATACAATTTGAGCTGCTCAGGAGTTGGAATAATTGTAGCATGCATTTTAGTTTAAACTGGGGAAAGAAAAGAAGAGAAAAAAGTCACATCAGTCTGGATGCATCAATCATCAGTTGACCCATTGGTTAGCATATAAATATCTGTTGAATGGTGTAACTTTTGGATGTGACATTTGTCTCTTCTTTTCTTGACCCATTAATGCGGCTTCATTTTTCGATAAGGAATGGGTCAATTGCGCTGGTCGCAAAATCTTGTTTTGATGCTTGATTCTTGCAGAACAGCCAAAAATAATAAGATCTGTCTGAACAGCAACTTTCTACGTTCAATATTAGCCGAGATGCCGCTCGTTGGAAACTCGAGTTTTTAATGTCATCAACCACGCACGGTTCGTTTCAGAGGAAGGTAAATGAAATTGTGTTGCCCACTCAAAATTCCTTCGGGATCTTGAAGTAGGATGCATACACAGTCATTTAAGCCTAAAATGAAAATATTCTGTCGAGCTCTTCGAAAATAAAATCAATTTTTGTGTTTTTGGCGCTAAAATGGCCTTCAAAGACGATCGATGATTCAATTCCGATGGGTTGTGCATATGTAAAATGGTACATGTGTGATGGACTCTACGTATTTTTGGACCAGGAATCGATTGAGCAGGGTCCTGAATCGGTCCGAAGCTTCATTGACTGAAAAATGGGCTTTTTTTGGATTTTAGGGGTGTTTTGGGCCCATTTTCCCCCAATTCTGGCGTGAAAAAACCTGTGCCGTCATGGGTAATGATTATCGGGTCATTTCGGGCGGACCATCGAATGCACTTGGTCCCGAGACACTCCGGGGCTTCCGGAGTAATACAGGGTTTTCGAGATACAGGGGATCAAAGTCCCCGATTTTCACTCAATTCTGCAGGTATTTTGATGTTCAATTCCGACTATAAATTGATTTCTGATTTAGATATCGAAGCGCATTTTGCGGTGGTTGATTCAGCTACGTGTGGTGGATTTTTCTACATATTTCACAAACCCTCACTAGCTGAATCACCCAACGCAAAATGCGCTTCGATATCTAAATCAGAAATCAATTTATAGTCGGAATTGAACATCAAAATACCTGCAGAATTGAGTGAAAATCGGGGACTTTGATCCCCTGTATCTCGAAAACCCTGTATTACTCCGGAAGCCCCGGAGTGTCTCGGGACCAAGTGCATTCGATGGTCCGCCCGAAATGACCCGATAATCATTACCCATGACGGCACAGGTTTTTTCACGCCAGAATTGGGGGAAAATGGGCCCAAAACACCCCTAAAATCCAAAAAAAGCCCATTTTTCAGTCAATGAAGCTTCGGACCGATTCAGGACCCTGCTCAATCGATTCCTGGTCCAAAAATACGTAGAGTCCATCACACATGTACCATTTTACATATGCACAACCCATCGGAATTGAATCATCGATCGTCTTTGAAGGCCATTTTAGCGCCAAAAACACAAAAATTGATTTTATTTTCGAAGAGCTCGACAGAATATTTTCATTTTAGGCTTAAATGACTGTGTATGCATCCTACTTCAAGATCCCAAAGGAATTTTGAGTGGGCAACACTATTTTATTTACCTCCCTCTGAAACGAACCGTGCACAGTAATGACACCCTTGGTTTCATCCACCTTGCTCTCATCCGAGTTTCGTGTGGAGTAACCAGTGCAAAGGTGCGTCATACCGACTGATGAAAGCAAGGTTGAAGAAACTAAGGGTGTCACTACCGCGGTGGATGACGTCAAAAAATCGACTTTTCAAGGGGTGATATCTCAGTTACTATTGAACGTAGAGAGTTGCTGTTTAGACAAAACTTATCATTTTTAGGCGATCTACAAGAATGAAGCATCAAAACACGATTCTATGACCAGCGCAACTGACCCATCGATAAACGATCGCACTGTTCTCCAGAGGGTGAAGATCTACCTTAAGCCCTGGATAGACGATCAAATTCCGAACCAATTCCGATCAAAGTAGACATGCTGATGACTGATGGTCACCATCTACCATCAAATTTTGACGGGCCGCACTTTTTGTTCAAAGTAAGATCAGAATGGAGTGCCACCATTCATCATTTCCTGCCACAGGAAACATTTCTGCCAAGTTTTCATTTTAAAATTAAGCAAATTAATGAGTTTAAGACTGATGACTCCCGACACTTTGATGCTACTTTGATCGGAATTGGTTCGGGAATTTGATCGTCTACCCAAGGCTTAAAACTAGAACCAAGTGCCGGGGAATCGCAGTCCTGCAGGTGAGAGGATGCGGCTACGTGCTCAGCACGGAGGCGATAAATTCCTCACACTCACACGAAGAGACACAGGTGCATCCATCCGTCCGTGCGTCCGTGGCGAAGATATGAATGGAGGACTGACATACTACTCTTCCTCGTAGTCAATTGCTTATCGATAGCCGGAGTCCCGGAGTCTCGTCCCTGGCAAGAACCGCGTATCCGAAGGGAGTCGGGCCCTGGAGTTAGGCGGTTGTTGGCGGCGGGTGGCGCAAGCTCGGACGTGACTTGGCTGACGTTTTCGGCAAGGTCGGGATCCGGACGAGGGTTGCCGCGGTAGGTGTTGGCTTTTCGGGCAATCCATCAGGACGCAACAGGTCCGGGCGGCAACAAAGCCGGCGAGTGTGAAAAACGCGAGAAAGGAATTCCGGGCTCACCGGGCAGCCAGGGGAAAATCCTCACCTACGCATTGTTGCATCGTGTACGTGTGCTCGTCGCGGTAATTACGGCCCGCGATGATTCCTCACGTGTGCCACTCCGGTGTTGCCGGATCCTCGAGGAAATCCAAACCTCCCCCGCTGACAATATTGCAGTTGCAATGACGAGGTAGACTTATCAGGGGCCATGCATACATGAATGGCTTGGAGGACAAGGCGCATAGGTGCAGTTTTTGCTATTTCGAGAAATAGGTGTTTGAAGTTTCGAAAGCACATGGATCCCTATGGCAAGAAGAAAGTTCAACTGACTTTTTGATGCTTAAAAATTGGAATTCGGGAGCGAATGTTTCACAGAGTTTGCATTCAGCTCTGGAAAAAAAAACACATAGGATCTAGAGTCCAGACTCTTAAAAACATCGACAAGAAAAAATACTCTTGATTCAATCGGATTTTTGCTTAAATCAAGAACCAAGCCTCTTAATTCGAGCGGATTTCCTTTTGATTCAAGCAAAAATCTGATTGGATCAAGAGTATTTTTTCTTGTCAATGTTTTCAAGAGTCTGGACTCTAGATCCAATGTGTTTTTTTCCAGTGTAAAATCATTAAAACCTCAATTTTTTCAAAAACTGCTCTTATGCGCCTTGTCTATCAGAAGCACCCTAACGTTAACCGCACCCGATGAAATACCGGCTTTTCCCGCACGATTCGGCATCGCCGCCCCAGGTCTCCAGGTAACGGGGCGTAATCCTCGTGTGACTAGGATCGTCGCGTACGCACTCGGAAAAGCAACCCCCCGCCCCCGCCGCCGTTTTGCGTGGCAGGTGTAAATGCGGTGTGAGGTCATTGACGAAGCGACTTACGCCTTTTTTGTTTTCGCATTCCGCTGAGCAGCGATGAAAATATGAATGAAAGGAGGTGTGACTCGGCGTGTACCTTTCGTCCCGTGCCTTTGCTCATTGTCTCCGCGGGTTCCCACGCTGCCCGGACACGCGGACAGGTGCGCGCGGCCGCGGTAACGCGATTATGGCGCACTCCACCCGCGTTTTCGCCGAACGGGATTCCGGGATTCTCGCGGGTCAGTCCGCGCCGTGAGCACGAAAGAAAATCCGTGGGATCTTTTGAGGAAACGCAGGCCTCTAGTGTTTCCGCAGCTTTTCAACGCTCTATTCGGACGTATTTCTGTCAAACGGAACTATGTGTACTGAGGCATGAGCCCTGAGACCCATAAGAATATGTGCATAACAGGGCTCACGTCATAATGCACATAGTTCCGTTTGACAGAGATGCGTCTATTTATGAGAGGTCGAGACTGAATTCCCGCGGGCGACGCGACGGTGAGTCTCAGAGTTCGCAAGGCTTCAACGTCGCCCTACTGTCTGACTACCCAAGCAGCATTTATCAACGGAAAATCGGATATTTTTAAATTAAATCGCAATTTTTTTACGACTTTTTGGCGGAAAAATCGCGATCATCTTACGAATGGAAACACGAATTTGCAATAAACTCGCGATTTTTCATCGACGGCGATTAATCGCAATATTATCGAACAAAAAATCGCGATAAATTGAGGTAAATTTCGATATTATCGAACGCGATTGTATAGAGATAAAATTGCAACAAAATCGAGGATAATCGCTCAGATGTTGATGATACTTGCGATTTTATTGCCAAAAAATCGTGGGAAAATCGCTACTTAATCAAAAAACCATTGGTCTAGAGAAATCAGACTTTAAAACACGACAAGAAAATGTACTTTGATTCAAAGAGTTGCATAAATCTAGAACATACCTTGAATTTAAGCGGATTCGTTTGAGTCAGCAAAAATCGATGAACAAAATACTCTTGTCAATCGTTTTCAAATCGGACCAGCCTGTTTTGATCGTTTCCAGTGATTTAAAAAACGCTGCTTGAAAAGCTATTGGTTTAGCAACGCTTGCAAATTGGACATCTAGAACCATGTGCGTTATTGCCATAGTTTCTTTTAGCATAAATACGTTCATTTGAAAAGGAACATCTCCTGATCTTGATTCTCACCCCGTCGAGTAGTCCATTTTCGCGCAGCAGAAACGGAGTCTCCGGTCTCTCTATACTTGCGCTCAGCGCTCGGGTTCTATGACCGATTTTATTATTGTTTCTCGAGTGCCGGGCGTCATCTGTCATCAAAATAATCCAGCCTCGACTTCACTGACGTTGCTGACTCGGGTGATTTCACAGCTGACCGCAAGGTCGATAGCCTCCGAGATCTCGGATTTTCCCTTTTCGTTTTTCTCCTTACGTATCGATCTGGACCGCGATGTTTCTCTCTCTGAAACCAAACCGAGAGACCATTCTCTGAAATGTTTTGTCTGTAAATTCAAGGTCAAGTCTCCACTTTGTTTTCAGTCACCGGAGCGGATCCGTACGAGGACTTACCTCATGGCTTTTTATAGACTCTTTCAGACTTACGTCATACGAGCAACAGTGGCGTGGCGTGCTTTGCGATACATCGATTGGTCTGCCATTTAAACCTATGGAAAAGCATCGATTAACAGAGTGTTTACAACGAACACCTTAATAATCGATTCTTTACCGTAGCTTCGAATGAGGAAATATCGATAATCGATCATTCACGCCTCGCCACTGACGAGCAAGAATGGACCGCCGGACAGAGTCTAAAGTTAAGATGGATCTTCAACATCGTCGAGAATCCATCGAGAAATTGTGCAATATTTTGAGGGGCTTGTAGATGTAGAACAAGGCGCATGATGCAGTTTTTGCTATTTCCAGGAATACGCGTTTGAAGTTTCGAAATTACATGGAGCCTTATGGCGGAAAGAAAGTTCCAACTGACATTTTGATGCTTATAAGTTGGAATTGGCAGCGATTTTTTCACAGAGTATGCATTAAGACTAGTTTTACTAGAAATCATTAACATCTCAGTTTTTTCAAAAACTGCACTTATGCGCCTTGCCATCCAAGCCCCTCATTTGTGAATTTTTAAGATTTATTTGGGGGGACAAAACTCTCGGATTCAAATAACGCTATACAGCACGTTGGACGTCGGATTACCTATTCATTCGCGCAGTGGCGTGGCATGCTTTGCGATGTATGGATTGATCTGCCGTTTAAACCTATGGAAAAGGATCAATAAACTGGATGTTCGCAACAACCACTTACAAAATTATTCTTTACTATAGTTTTAAATGGGGAAATATCGATGATTGGTCATTGACGCCTCGCCACTGATTGCATCGCTTTCCCAACGTGAGAGGTATCTCATTTCTTACGAGAGCCCTCGTAAGAGAAATCATGGAGTTTTATGGACAAAAAGGCTCTAACTATTTCTGTCGTTGGTTTTTCTTCAGGTGCAGATATGAAAGAAAAAAGTAAAAATGCTGCGAGGAGCCGAAGAGAGAAGGAAAACACGGAGTTTTTAGAACTGGCCAAGCTTTTACCATTACCCTCGACGACAACAACACAACTAGACAAAGCTTCCGTCATTCGGCTCACCACAAGCTACCTCAAAATGCGACAAGTCTTCCCTGATGGTAAGTCACCATTATCAATACTTCAAGCTCTCACTCTGTCATGAAATACGTAACGCTGAATTTGAGATTTTTCCACCCCGTTTCCCCTCGTTGCGCTTTTGCGTTCATATCTTTTAGCGCGAAAAAAACAAAATGGCGTACCCCCCCCCCTCGACTCCCCTCCCGCCAGAGCGGGACTTATGTTATGAACAGCCCCTTTACATTTTCTCCCGGAATTGCTTCCGACTTTCAGAACTTTTCAAATTATCGAAACTTTTCTCGGAATTTTCGGCCACTTTTGGAATTTTTCGGAATTTCGGAGTTTTTCGTCAGTTTGACCGATTATTTGATCAAATTTGATGATTTTTCGAACACAGTAAAATTGTCAATCTTTGGTACTAAATCCGGGTATATCTCGGAATTTTCTCCCGGAACTTTCTAAAAAATCGGAATATTTCTCGGAACTTGGGGAGATCGGAATCAATGCCGGGAGCCCCGAAATTTTGGTGAAAGATAATGGCAGCACCGTAATTTCAATTTCATCAGTTTTTTTCAAGTTTTTGAAAGAGCTCTTGAACATACACAGCATTGGAAAAAAAACACATTTAATCTAGAGTCCAGACTCTTAAAAACATCGACAAGAAAAAATACTCTTGATTCAATCGGATTCTTGCTTAAATCAAGAACCAAGCCTCTTAATATGAGCGGATTTCCTTTTGATTTAGGCAAAAATCTGATTAAATCAAGAGTATTTTTTCTTGTCAATGTTTTCAAGAGTCTGGACTCTAGATGCAATGTATTTTTTTTTTCCAGTGAGGGGCTGGACAAGTTTTCTATATCTATACCAGAGTTACGCGCTCCCGAGTTACAGGACGAGGAGCGAAGCCGAGGTGAAGACGATGGATAAAAATTCCTCCCGGGGCTCCGGTTTTTGTTGCTTTTTATGTGCGTGAGCGGTGATAGGAGGAATTTGAAGGGCTCCCCTCAACACCCCCCCCCCTCCGAATCTGGAGCTCCCTAGCGCGGCTGTAACGAGATGAACATTCAACGGTAGCTTGGCTTATTGACTCGGCGCAACAACGCCCCGCGCCTCGCAGCTCCACCCTCGAAATCCCGGATAAACGATGGCAATCAACGGCTAACAGTGGTCTTTGCCTCGCTCCTCGGTCTCAGGGCCTACCCCACCCCTGTCCACCCCCCCCCCCCCCCGGTCGGCGGCAAACACGCCTCTCCCATAAAAATGATGCTCTTAATTGTCCCGCGTAATCGGACACGGTTGCCCCGTTTTGCTGCGTCCACCGTTTCCGTCGTGACTTCACGTCAGGGATTCTCATTGCGTTTGGTGCAGTGCGAGAAGTATTCATGCAGTCTTGTAGGCGCTAACATACGCTTGGCGCCGACCGCACTGTTTGGCGCAATGCATGAGGTATTCCTGCAGTCTTGCAGGCGCTGATATGAGTTTGACGCCGACCGCACTGTGTTAAACAGTGAGCATATTATTGGGACCGGTAGGCAAAGCTATAGACAAAGAAGAGCAAGGGAAAATGGAGCGATCCGATTGGCGAAACGGGATGGACTAACTATCGGGTCCCTCGTGGGCTGCCGTTAGTTAGTGGACTCCTTACCTCCTCCTTTGTCCATTGCAACCACTCGTTTCCGCCAGTAGAATCGCTACGTTCTCCCTTCGACTCTTTTTTCTATCGCTCTGTCTAATATTCTAATGATCAGCTCGCATAATTGGACAGTGTTTAATAGAAACGCGCCAAGTTTTTTTTTTTTTTTTTTTTTATTTTTTTTTTTAAGTGAGTTTGGAGTAGCTTTGAGCTCCACTACTCGTAAATATTCTCCTTTCAAAAATTAAAAGTCGAGAAAAAATATCTTGTACATGGCAAAATTCGTCGACTTTTATCCGTTATATTGAGCCTTAGAGGGTCGTTCATAAATACGTCACGCTTTAAATATTTTTTTACCTCTCTCCCCTCTACCCCTCCCTCGTAAACGGGCATTACCTATACAGACCGTATATGTCTAGCAGCGATTCACTGGAAAAAAAAACACATTGGATCTAGAGTCCAGAATCTTGAAAACATTGACAAGAAAAAATACTCTTGAGTCAATCAGATTTAAGCTTAAATCAAGAACCAAGCCTCTTAATTTGAGCGGATTTCCTTGTGATTTAAGCTTAAATTTGATTGAATCAAGAGTATTTTTTCTTGTCAATGTTTTCAAGAGTCTGGACTCTAGATCCAATGTGTTTTTTTTCCCCAGTGTTTACTGTCTTTATGAGTTTTATCTGGTTTTAGCCAGATTCAGTCTGATGCAGGATACTCCAAAATAACTAACAGAATAAAGTTTGCAGCAAGGCAACTCCGCTCGACCCAGAATCCAGGGTATGACCATTTATCAACCCCATTTTGGATGGGGAGATAGGCCCCTCGCCCCTAACAAAATGAGGGCTAACAAAACGATTATTTAAGCCGAGGTGATGAATTTTTCTGACTTGCGACCGACTCCGACTGGTTAGTTGATTATTGTAGGTCACGGATTCACGGAGGCTGTAGATATGGCGGTGAATGCGCTCGGCTTATGAACGGGGCAGCTGCAGCATCATGAATTGATGGCACTGATACCGGCCAGCGGCGCGGCATGAATCGATCGATTATCGATATTCCCTCATTTGAAACTATGGTAAAGAATCGATTAATGTGTACGTTACGAACATCATGTTTATCGATCCTTTTTCATAGGTTTAAATGGCAGAACAATTCTCTCGACCCATGTGCGATCACAATAGGAGAGTTCCACGCTGGAGTTGTTAATTTGACACTTCCACTTTTGTAATATCCATTGCCGAGTCAAGAACTCCGAGCTTGAGGAAAATTTGCAGCGTCGTTAAAATTCATGCGCCGGGCCAGGATCTAATTTGGATCGCGTTGGTGGCAGTCCAAGGCACTTGCCACTCGCTAGTCGCAACTTCAGAGTGACAGTGAGAGAAGCGAGAAACACATTCAGCAGGACACTTCCTTCATCCTAAAGCGAAAACAATAGCCGCAATTTGAATTTCAGAACGAGTGGCATCCCCTAACGATTCGTCTATGATTGGCTCATCATTTGGGGGGAGGGGGGGGGGGCATGCCTGAGCAAAAAAAATGAAAGCGATTTTCGAGGTGAGCAAATGATGAGCAATGATGAGCAAAAGAGAAAATTTAAAATTTTAAAAGTCGTGGTGCTAACTTCACAGACATTGGGAAATAACACGGGGTTCATTTTTTATCGAAAATATCTCGTAAATAAGGAAAAGTTTGCCCGTCGGAGATTTTAGAAACCACTTTTCTTGATTATCCCGAAGAGATTGATGGGTAATACATGACACCTTTTTCTCAAACACACCGAAAAGATCGACTTGGAACTTTGTTTTTTCAACTTGCAATATGACACTTGGTGTCATGAAAAAATAATATTTCAGGTCGAACAGTTTGGTGTGTTAAAGAAAAAAGTGTCATGTATTACCCAACAATCTCACCAGAAAAATCTGGAAAATTGATCTCTGTTATCTCCGGAAGACAACTCGTAAAAGTAGGGGGTCCGCAATTCAAATTGCTGCTTTTGTTTTCTCTTTGGGTATCGTGACCAGCTTTTTAAGCTAACATTTTTTTACGGGACTGAAAAGAGTTTGATGTTTTTCACCATGTCCGCAGCCATTTCTATTGAACAGAACAGTTCAACCGAATTTTCTGTATCAAGTAATACGTATCTTTAAAATAAAAACCATCAACTACAAAACAGTTATACTCACCCCCATATCCATACAATTTAATAACATGTATATGACAAATCCGACTCTTGGATTCATCCGGTGGCGCGGCGTGCTTTGCGATGTATGGATTGACCTACTATTTATACCTATGGAATAGGATCGATAAATAGGGTGTTCGCAACGAACACCTTAGTAATCGATTCTTTACCGCCCCTTCAAATGGAGAAATATCGATAAATTAATCATTCAAGTCTCCCACTGAATCCATCTCATGAAATTATGTCACTAAGGATATCACGAGGCTCATCAATGCATTGGTAATGCCATGTGTATGAAAGCATGAAAGCTGGAATGATAATACGAAGCCTCGCCGAATGACGACTGTTAAATTTTTAATGTCTAGATTCATTCCTCGGAGTGATTTTCTCCCAAGATTTCCCCCAACCTAAATGAGAAATAAACTTTTATGAACTCTTAATTGTACGCAATAAACACGCCGTTGTTGGGCAATTGAATTCACAGGCCTAATTTGGTTACAGATTCTCTCGAAATGTTACATTATTAGGTATTGCCTTTCTTTGATATTCCCCGGAGTCAATAAAATGCATCAGCGAGTACCTACTCATGAGGGAAGTTAAGTGAGCGATAATTTCACCATGGAATGACGTCATCTACTGGATTTTTTATGGATCATCTCCACTCATGACTTATCAATGAGGAAAATTTTCATATATACGGACATAAGAGCTCACTGCTAGACTCTTGGCACCAGGCTGAAACGTCTACCATCGGAATTCCAGCATTCCCAAACATTTGCATAACAGGAGGAAATGGAAAAAAACTCATTTTAGTGGCCCGTTTCCGCACACATTTTTAAAACTTCTTTACCGAGTAAAGTTGGAGAATTTGTAATCACTGATATCAAATGTAAAGAAAATAATAAAAGATAAGAAAAAAACAAAACTTGCAAAAAGCACAGCGAAAAGGGGTATATTTTATTTTAATTGCAGCTTTTGTTAGTTTTGCACGTAAAAAATATCTGTAAGCAGGTATTACAGTACACAGAGTCGTTTTTCCTAGGGTGAACGTTAAAAAGGTAGGAAAAACCCCCTCAAAAATAGATCATGAAGCTTGAGTCTTTTACCCACCATCTCTTACTGGGCAAGCTTGTTTTCCCTCTTTTCCTCTTTAATTCCTTTTTCCTCTTTTAATTTTAAATCAAGAGCTGGAGCCCTCTCTAGTTTGGCTTAACTTTTAGCCTTAGTCGCTAGATAAACAGCCACCGCACATGATTCGTACACATCCATGCTCCAGGATTTTCAAATTTTCAAGGATTAAGGTCGAGTAGGATCTGTTCAGCAGATCTACTCGTCAGTTCCTAGAAAATTTGACACTACTATCGGGATTCGAACCTGGCACCTATTGACCTAGAGGCAGACGTGCTGACGGCGTGGACAAGCTTTTACGAGCCCGTAATGAAATGAAAGTTGAAAAATGCGTGGGAAATGAAACAACAAACAAGTATTTCCTCTTCATTTTCTGGGATTTTTTTCACCATGTCAGCTCATAATCTCAAGTTTTTTCCGAACATTTGCCGCTGGAATGCTCATTCTCGGATGAATTTTGGACGGTGCATGCTCAACACAGCTCGTTTCAAACGCGCCCGAGCCGATCAAAACGTTCCGATGTATAAAAATAATAATAATGATTGATCTTGTCTTGTTGATACATTGCGGGGCGCTGTTGAAAAAGGAGTGCTTATCTGATGTCATCTCACCTTACGATGCTCTCCCGTTGTCCCTCGCACCAAGAACCGCGTATGCCTACCAGATTACCATAGAGGTTATGAGGTTCTTACATGTCGGAGGGATCCCCTCGTTTGATCCCTATCTCGGCCTGTCACCCAGGAGCGACCACGTCTTTCAAAAGATCGTCGCCTTCAAATTTTATAACCAAATTAGGTACCTGTTAATTATAGCTTGTTTGATTCGAGCTGATCTAGATATCGACTGCGCACCAGCATCAAAGCACAGCCCTATCAGAGTTGCTAGATTGTGCAATACATTGTGCATATGTCTAAGGCAATCAGTCAAATCAGGCATTTGATCAAATGCCTAGGCGGGTAGTCAAATTATGACAGTTCACGGAATTCTGTAAATTTATGGCGAGGAGTTCACGGGTTTTCAGTATTTTAGGAAAAATAAATCTTCAAATCCGCCAACTCTCCTTGTTCCTTCCTTTATGCCTTTTGTACATTTAAATGTTTAAATTTTAAAAATTCCATGTTTTATGACGTGCTGAAAATTTCATCACGAATGTGCATTCGGGATCTTAAAATCGTTTAAAATGCTATTGTATGCTGCATATTTTTACAAAAAATTCTTTCATACAGGAGCAACGAATTATTTTGTCTTAAATTAGGGTAGAAAATCAAAATTTCAATCTAAGTAGGAAAATTTGGCTATAATGCCTAGGCATTTGACTGTACTGACGTGCAACGTACAAACGCCGTAAACGCCATTTTAAATTTTTTTTGGAAACGATGTATTACAGCAGAAAAACTTGTGTACCTTGGGACAATGTTTCACAGAATTTTTTTCGCAAATACTATCAAGAACTTAACCTGAAAATTTGAGATGCATGGGTGAAACAGTTTTTTTTTATTTTTTTTTTTATATAAAGTGTTAGGTTCCAAAAAACGAGGAAAAATCTTCATGCATGGATTTACGGCGTTCTTGCTTCGCACGGCAGTATATGCCTTCGTATTTGACAAAATGCCTGATTTGACTATTAGCCTCTGACACATATTTTGCCTCGGGTTTTATAATTTTATCGGAAAATATGACAACATCGCACCCAATCGAATCCCTTGCAAGGGCAGCGCTCTCTTTGATTTCTTGTCGCCTTTAATTCATCAACCGGGGGTTGAGATCCTTCTCGGCGCGCACAGTGCATCCAGTCTAGACGAATTGTATTCGCGAAATATTTGATCGTGGCCCATCAAAAGAATGTATAAATAAGCAACCGCATCATTGACGGCCAAGATAAGAGGGCCGAAATACTAAACGATTTAGGTTCCGCAACCCTCTGATAGCAGTCGTTGGTAAGTCGAGAAATCAACGATTGAAATCGAATGATGTGTTTTCGGCGTCTGTTTTTTCTTTTCTTTTATTTGCGAATTGTTCGTTGGATCTGAGCACGCGATCTGCTCTTCGCATCATTGTCACGAGATGTTTTTCAAAAAAAAAATGCAAATATGTGGGAATAATAGTCTCGATGCGATTCGTTTCGAAGACTTATCGTGGTCGAGCAGCACACTGCACGACCATTGCTCAGGAATTGCATATCATTTCACTCTCGCGGTTAGGTCGGTTGCGCCTCAGGATACGGGTTTAAAAAAAAAAAAAAAAAAAAAAAAAAAAAAAAAAAAAAAAAAAAAAATCCGCCAAAAGATCTATTGAAACTGGATTGATTCCAGGGTAAAAATCGATTTTTCTGAGTATTGATTTTTAAAAAATCGACTATTTTCTGCCTCTACCAGAAATGCCGAATTCATTTATCGGACAGGTAAAATTCCATCTTCCATGAAATTTCGACGAATTACAGAAGTGAAAAAATCATCACAAAACAAGTTAGAAAAATGTCGGTATAGGATAAACTAAAGCATATAAGAAAAGCTTGGGCCGTCAAAAAAAAATCAAAAATACCCAAAATTTCATCGATTGGAAGAAAGAATCAACTTGGCCGATGTATCGAAGTAAGAAAATCGATTTGGTTTTATCGATTTTTCTTGTAAATAAATCGATTATTTGGTGGAATCCATTGAAAATCCGCATCCTTACTTGCTTGTAGCTAAACCTCAGTTGTTCAGTGGTCCATGACAGCCACCCGTTTCAACTAGCAGGACCGCTCCATGTTCCCTATGTCTGCATGTGTCTATAGCTTTATCTATCAATTTCAATGATCAGGCCGCTGTGCCACGCGTACTTCCGCGGCCTCATACCGCGGAGTGAAGCTTTTCGGGCCCCATTTTCGGGCCGGGGGCCCCACGGCCCCCCGCGCCCCTTCGCCGGCACCTCCGTCTGTCGCCAACTCGTCTGTTCTGTTTCAATAAAATGTTTTACGAGCCCCTTTCGTATGTATTCCTCCAGTTTATAGCGTTTTATGGTCTCCACTCGGTTTTAAAGTTACGCTTCATCTCTTTCGTCCGTTTTCTCCTTGCCCTCCGCTTCTCTCTCCGCGCCTCTGCGTTTACCGCACTCCCCCTTCTCCCGACCAACAGGTTATTGTTATTATTCCTGCTCTCTTGCTCTTATTGTTATTATCCTTTCTTCGGGTCATTTGTCCTGTGCACGTGTGTCATATTGTTGAAGAAAATCAAGCGCAACACGTATGAAATTTTCACGTATGAAAACGCAAAGACACTCGCTATTTTTATGTACAAGGCTTCACTTGTAATCATAAGCAGGAAAGAGTACATCAGTGTAAGAGGCGAATTTTTGAGGAGAGTGAATTTTGTCAAATTTAGTTTTAAGAAAAAATCGGAGGATCCAGCGAGTTCGCCACGTTGCTTTCCCTCCCTTTAAATCCATGAAAATTAATCGATTTTTGGAGGAACCAAGAGCTCTGACCGGTGGCGAGGCGTGAAAGACCGATTATCGATATTTCTCCATTTGTAGCTATGATAAAGAATCGATTATCAAGGTTTCCGTTGCGAACACCTTGTTTATCGATCCTTTTCCTCCGGTTTAAATGACAAATCAATCGATATATCGCAAAGCACGCTACGCCAATGCGGCTCCGACAAGAATCGATTTTTCAGCACATGTTTAAACGAAGGGCTGCGATCGTTGCCAACCCGCTGGATTCGCACACACGGATGACTAATTTCTGTCCGCCAGAGAGCTAACCTTAATAATGTTTTACCGTATTATGTCATAGGCTGTCAGAAATTACCGGAAATTTGCCAGCGGCATACAAGTTGATTAGTCAAATTGCAACAATTCGCATTAACATGATTTTCAAAGTCAAACGTTTCACCGGTAAAGAACTACAAAAGAACGACCACGGCTTGGAACGCCTTCGAACCTGGTGATACTCTCCGCCTTGCCAAGCAGTTAGTTTAGTTGCCTACCCGATCCAAACCCAGTATGGTAACCCCTGAGTACGGACACTGATTTCTCCATGCTGGTACCATGCAGGCAAGAAGGAAAAAACCTTTGTCTGAATTCCTACATTTTTTTCATGCAACACAAATAGATTGCAATTTGTCGGCGATTGGTCATTGTCTGCGATTCATACATTTTGCTTTGATTTGTCGCAATAGTCGAAACAGTAACTCTAGCGTTTCACAACAGGACGAGGCATAGGCTTTTGTAGGCTTTTACTAGGCAATAGTTTGTCATTTCTTGTGTAAATTTCACCAATTTTTCTTCTGATTATACAAGCAAAAATCGGACCCTGGTAAAAATTGGCAGTAGAATCTGTGTTCCAAAATACCATAGACCTACGGCCGGCTGTAAGATTTCCAATAGCTTCTTTAGCCGGCTACACAATTTCTTATAGCCTTTTATAGCCGATGGCGACTAAGCAACTCACAGCTAGGCGATAAAGTGTATGCTAAACGTCACTCATTACGGATGCTAGGACTTAGTGAGTTTTTGGACCACTGCTTCCTTTTTGGGCCGCAGTATCTTGATTTATTTTGCGAGGAAAGCCCCGTACTATTGATGGATGCCTGCCATTCCTATTATATTAGAGCGCCTTCAGTTTCGTATGATACTGTGCAATACCTCTGGTGTGAAATAGTTGCTTCAAGCGCCGTGGCACGCTGCGGCGCGGCGCGGCAGGCAGGCACCGGGCAGCAAGCGCGCGCGAAACGCGCATTGGCGCCTACAAACCTAACAGGGATACTTCACGCGTTGCGCAATGCGTGAAGTATCCCTGTTAGGTTTGTAGGCGCCAGTGCGTCGCCGCTCCGCTTTGTGTTAGGCTCTAATATTTAATCTCGCGGAGTCAGCGTTATTCAACTCATGATTTTGAAATGTTTGCACATCCTGTATGGATCATTATTCTCGTTTTAATTGATGAAAAAAATGTGTATTAAAGGAAAATATAACGTGTGTTTTGTAAATATTAAGGTGGTTCCGTATCAAACTTAATGATTTCCAAAGCACACGAATTTCTACACAAAATCTTTATAATCGATGGCGAAAAAGCAACAGCCAGGCGATAAAGTGTGAAGCCCGGCTATAGGAACTATAACCCGGCTGCATAATTTTTTATCGCTTCGTATAGCCCGGCCGTATGATTTTCTCCGCATTCTACATCCAGCTTTATGATTTTCTGTAGCCTTCTTTAGCCGGCTACAAGAATTCCTATGGTATTTTGAAACGCAGCTCTTATCGCCAATTTTTACCGGGGAATTTATTTTTGAATGAAATTTCCCGTCATATTCAAGTAATAAATTGAATGTTTCGGGCTAATTTTACAACCTTGCAATGGGAATACATCCATTTGTCTGGCACGCGACGATATTGGCGTGTTACCGTAATTCTGGGTTGGGGGACCAAAAGTAAACCCTCAAAGCATGGAACAAACAAATGACCAATCAGTTTGTTTCTGATGACAATCTCGTTGGCCTGCAGAAAGTTCCGCTAATTTTCATCAAAATTTGGCAATAGTTTATGAGTGAAAGCCTCATTTGAGAAGTTAATGACGTTGCCAACCGCTCGGCTGACGGGAGGTTCCGGTTGACAAGTTTTTACTCATATGATGAATTATTATTGTACAGAATAATATTTAAACGCGGAGTGTAAAATTTTATGAAGCGTGACAAAATAACTGAAGAAGTAAGTAAAAGTGAAAAAGTTAATTAAAAAATGCAATCAGGCGACTACCCGTCGGTTTAAGGCTCAATACGTAGAGAACTGTTATGACAGTTCTTTGCAGTGGCGATTTTGCAAGTTGAGAACACTGTTTTCCCTCCATTTAAATGTATGTGTAACAATCTATTCTCGGTGCGGCAGCTTACCTCACCTAAAATCGATATTTTCAATGGATTTAAATGGAGGAAAAACAGTGTTGCCAACTTGCAGGAATTGCCACTGGTTCTTAGCATTCAATTTTCAATTTTACGCCCTCGTCGATTGTCTTTATAATAAAAAGAGACACTTCATATACATATTATCACATTATAAATGTCCCTTGCAATGACCTTTTCAGGGTCAGCTTCGGATGTTGAGCGAAACGCGCTTGAAGGGTTTAGAACTTTGAAAGCTCAACTCAGAACGTAAATTAATGGGTCCATTGCACCCATGAAATACGACAAATGACCTCGAAGGGTTTAGAGCTTTGAAAGCTCAACTTTTAACACGAATTAATGTGTATATCGCACAAAATAAATACAACCTACTGTGGAGAGTTTCCACAGATAAAATCCAAAGAAAATTACTCGAAGACATGGGCGGAATTATGGGAACTTTTTTTTGGGGGGGGGGCGAAAGGAAATCCCGTTAAGGGAGCTTTTGTGGGACTTTTCCAGTTCCAAAGAGGGCTTCGTGGGATTTTTCTAGTCTCAGTGACGGGTACGGGATGAGGGGGGGGCGGGTGACTTCCTCGAAAATTGTTGAAAAATGGAAAGTCGTTTCAGGAGCTATTTTGAGCGGTTCTTACCAACAATATTCGAATGTTACCGGGGTGGTGTGTCTCATTGCGCGCGGTTGACGAAAACCGACTGAATTATTTCGGACAAGCACGCGAGATGTTTGGCTTGTGACACGCACTTGGCAGGGTCGTAAAAGTAATTTTATCGTGGGCGGAGGAGGAGGAGGAAGGAACGGCATCGTAAATTATTCCAAACGGGTGAGGCCATCAGCGAATCAGTTGAGCATCGATTTTCCGTTTTATAGCTTCTCGCGCACTGATTCCGGTTGAAAAGTGCCGCGCGCTCCTCTAAATCCTGCACGTGGTCCCCGATCTGATTTTGCAGAACCGCGTATCTCCCGGGAAAACTCGGAGCGGATGCGAGGTTTTTGATCTCCTCGAGCCGACCGCTTGTCCTCGCAGCGCAGCGCAGAGGATCCCGATCGAAATTTGCAAAATCGTATTTCACGCGTTTGATGAGATGCCGCTCAGGGATCTTGCAGCTGGAGCTTGAAGAGTGTGAATGCATCCTGTCGACCAAGATGTGACCATTGCTTCATTCATGTCTTGAAATCGAGCACCGAGCCACCCAATACTGCCGTCGTGCTAAGGAAAAACGCAGTATGAACCTTCAGGCGGTGCCAAATTTCCTTTGATAAAATTCGAATTTTCTGACAAACTTATGAATATTTTTCTTCCAATTTTTCAGATAATTTTTTTCGCAATGTCACCTAAAGCTCCTGCAACTTTCAAAGCAAAATCTTCATAACTTTCCTACAAAATGAACATTTCATCGAATGAAATTTGGCAACTCTGAAATGCTCATACAGCGTTCTTTCTTGGAAAGGTTGAATACATATACGGCGAGACTATAAGCATAGAGCCGATCGAATTGCATTCGTCCAATACTCAAAACACCCATACATTATATACAATTTCTTTACAAAAATGTGAGGTCACTGAAAAAAAAGGAATCTTAAATTTGCCGCCAAGAAGTATTTTTTCTTGAATCAAGAATTTTGCTGCTTAATATAAACCACTTTTTTGCTTAACCCGAGAATTTTTTTCTTGTATCAGGAAAAATTCAGCTTGGATTAAGATAAATGAAATTCAGTATCATCATGCTTGAACCAAGCACATTTTTTTTTTTTTTTTTTTTTGTGTGAGAGATGGAATAAGAGAGTAATTTCATTTGTACTTAAAATAGGTTGGAGGGAGTATGGTCGGGCGACCAGGAGCTTTGGTAACATTTTATACAAGAATAAGAGAAATGGAATGATAAATATAATTTTTTTTTGTTAATGTGTTTCAGGTCTCGGTGACGCATGGGGCTCCGCACCAACTCCTATCAACCCACGAGAATCTAGTATCAAAGAATTAGGATCAAATATTTTACAAGTGAGTATCAAGAGTTTCATTCAATCTCATTTCAGCTAATTGCAACATCTTTTCAGCAATGAAAGAGGCACGGTACATTCGCTTGACTCATGGATGTATTTAGCAATGCTTTTTTGTGTGAAATACAATTTCAATCATTCGAAGTTATATTCAAAGTATTTCAAGCGCGTCGCACAGTTGTACAAAAAGGCGAGTAGCACAGCAAGCTCTATATTTTTTGCCTACATCAGAAACTGAAGATGTACCCATTTAGCCTCCTCTAATTTTTCTGCCAGAGAATGCAGCCGTAAGACTAAGCGATGCAATCATAACTCTTCTTGAAATGTCTCGATTCTAGAGAGTCCCTAGTAAGTGCACTTTTAAACAGCCGCTCAACCTGTAAAACCAAGAAACCATTTAAAATCAGTGACCCTCATTTACTTTTCACATTATTTTTACGATTAAAACCCTGATTCGTTTTGTCTGTGAATTATTTCATGATTTATTTGGGGTATACTTTTTTCAGTACTTACTTTCAATATTTTTGTGCCCTAGTTCACGAATTGAGCAATTACACAAATTGAGCGTGAGCGTTTTTTCATTTTTTGCCCAATGCGTGAATTGGGCAAATCCCTGCCTCATTTCATGAAATGGGCAAAAATCTGCCCATTTCATGAATTGGGCAATTACACGATTTGTGCGTAACATATATAATCCTAATGAATGTTCCCTCCTTTTTTCTTTTACAGACGTTAGAAGGCTTTATTTTTGTAGTTTCCCCAGACGGAAAAATAATGTACATATCAGAGACTGCTTCCGTGCAATTAGGACTTTCACAGGTCAGTAGCTAACCCTTACCTAATATTCAGATTTAGGTATTCAAAGCATGCATCCGTTTATTTAAGCATATCATTTATGTTGAAGATAGTTGAAATTGCGCTTTATAAAATGTTGGGAGAAAATTTTGTTTTTCTCTCAATGTGGGAGCTGATGTGAGCTCAACGAAGATGGAAAAAAAATGCCATAAAATAGATTTTTTTTTTTTTTTTTTTTTTTTTTTTTTTTTTTTTTTTTAGGAAAAAAACTGTCCATTTGATAATATAGATTGGAGAGGTAGAAGTTCACTAGAAGCTTCCCATTTTTTTTAAAATATTTTGTTTTACATGCCTGAACATGAAAGTTATTTTTCTTTTCTTAAAAAAAAAAATTAATACTCATGGATTGACTTATTTCTCAGGTGGAACTAACTGGAAATAGTATCTTCGAATACATTCATCCTTCCGACCACGAAGAAATGACCTCAGTTTTAACTCTACATCAACCAATTATCCCTCCTCATCAAAGTCATTGTCATGGTACGTATGCTTTCTAAAATTAACTTTTCCCCTGGCGGCGACGCACTCCATATAATTTCTTAAATTAACCGTGGAACATCGTTCGATTTCACTGAATTAGCATACTTATAAGTGTGTATGTGTGGGATGTGTCCCATTTTTAACAATTCATTCCATCGCACTCCTTCAGTGAGGGCATATTCTCATTTTAAGTAATCTTTCAATGGTTACATTTTTTAACGCTTAAGAGAATGTTTTGTCCGCTTAATAATCTTAATGATCGTCATTTTCCTACAGACTTTCAACCAAACTTGCTTTTTGTTAATCTTCTGTGGTAAGCGAGCAGTAAAGTCAGAGGCATCATTTGGGGATGGGTTGGGCAAATCCCCCCCTTCCCTCGTCTGTTTCAGAATCAACCGGCTTTTCGGTGATATTTTGTTACTTTGATCAATTTTACGGTATTAAAGACATTTTTTAGAAGTTTAGCTTCCCTCCTACAGGAAAATGTTTCCTTTTTCGGACAAAATTGTCATCCTATCCCTTTAAATTTAGCTAAAATGCCCATTTAATATACATTGGCATTAATTGGTCAATTTGGTGTCACCTGCAACTTGAGTAGACCAGTCCTGCTTGAAATTGTATCTAATCCTGCGATGGCAAGACTTAAGTACCGGGTATACCTACTCATAATGTACGTAACGCGCCATTTGAATTTCCTCCTTATAGGCATGAGCGCTGAAACCGTTCTGTTAATAAACAAAAAATTACGATTTGCACCTGTAAAAATATTTCTCAAGATTCTGTTCAAGACATGTGTTGTGCTTTCTTTTTTTTCAGAGGATATAGAAATTGAAAGGGTATTTTTCCTCAGAATGAAATGTGTGCTAGCAAAAAGAAACGCCGGACTTACAACGGCAGGTCACAAGGTATGAATCCATGAAAACTAACTCCCCTTTTTTCAATGGTGTGAATTTCAGTTTCTAACAATCATCGAATAGGCCACTCGAGAGTGGCGTTTAGTTTGGTTTCTTGAGAATGGTGGTGGAGAATGGGATGACCCATGCAGTCCGCCAATCGGAGGACATTAACCCGAAGAAAAATATGAGACGACAGAATATAATCGGGTTCGCAAACAAGAATGTTTACCTTCTGTCAATGTCATCGTTCAAATTGACAGAATAGCAACAATCCTCAAATCATCCTCGTAATAAATCTCTTAAAATCACCTATACTCACCATGAGCGCCTTCAGTTGCGAGACCGGAGAAGATGGTTATATGAAGGTGCTGGTGCTGGACGAAAAAAAAAAAAAAAAAAAAAAGCTCAGACAAGAAGAAGATTGCAATACTGGCAGTTGTTAGCTTGCAATAACGATTTAACCCATTCGCCGCATTTGACGAGTATACTCGTCAGCGCACGCGTAAGGTTAATATACTGCCCAACAACAGGCCGAATATTGCAATTAATAGACAAAGCCATAGACAAAGAGGACAAAAGGGGTATGGAGGGATCCTACTGGTGGAAGCGAAAGGTTGCAATTGACAAAATAGGTTGGTAATATACTAACTGACGGCAACCCACTAGAGACCCGATATTTCGCCCATAATTTTCTACCTCAGTCTATAGGAACCATTGATTTCAACCAAAAGGATCGCTCCATACTTCCTAGGGTTTTTTTTGTCCATAGCAATAACATTATTTGCATTCTCTGCTTTCAATTTTTTTTTAAAGAATATGTTGTTTCTATCATGATTTAGAGTCAAGCGTAAGTCCAAAATATTTTGCCGTCTCAGAAATTATATATGTTCTTTTTTTTTCTAAATCAAAGATTCAAACAAATTATTTTATATCGGGGACGATGACGTTCTCCGATTTTCACTCTGAGTATGGATTCTTATTAAATATTTTTGATTTTTAGACGCGGGAGGATCCATAATATATTGATGATAGCTCACCGTCGCGTCGTGCTGAGGAAGAACGGCGGAAAAACCCTCGAACGCTGCCGAATTTTCTCTGATAACATACTAATTTTTCAGAAAATTCATGAGTTTTCTTCCTCAATTTATTGCTCAAAGAATTTTCAGGCGGACCCAGGAGGAGGCCGTACCCCCCCCCCCCCCTTGCCAGAAAAAAAGGAGTAAGTAAAAGGGGGAAGAGAGGGGAGGGGGACGGAGAAAAGGAGAGAGAAGAATGCTTGTATTTGGTAATTATTCGTGACGAAATTGACTCAAACTGCTTGTTAGATGCTTTGAACTTTCAAAAATTTGAGGGAAGCCTCTCAGACCCCCTCCGCCCCCCTCTCCCGTTGAAAGTGCCTCACTAGAAAAAAAACACACATTGGCTCTAGATTCCAGACTCTTGAAAACATCTGACAAGAAAAAGTACTCTTGATTCAATCGAATTTTTGCTTGAATCAAAACGAAATCCGCTTAAATTAAGAGGCTTGGTTCTTGATTTAAGCTAGATTCCGATTGAATCAAGAGTACTTTTTCTTGTCGATGTATTTAAGAGTCTGAACTCTAGATCCAATGTGTTTTTTTTTTTTCCAGTGCTGGATCCGCCCATGAAAGAATTTCACTCCCAATAATCGAGCCCTTTTGGAAATTTGAAGGCAGAATATTTATAATTTGAATAAGAGAATACTTTTTGTTAGGAGGGTGATTTGGCTACATTCGAGTGTTGCATACGGCGTTTTTCCTCGCGGCACCGCAGCTTAGCGCACATCGCACGGGAGGGAAAGCGGTTGGCTCCGCGCCGCGCCGCGGGAAGAGAAACCCCCTAATGAATTCCCGGTCATGCTCCTCCATTTTATCAATCGAGAACCGCCCATTGAGAGGATGTCAGGGCCCACAAAAGAGATACCTTTCGCATTGTGACGGCCCAGCGCACCTCCGACAACGCGCCGCGCCGCACAGTGGATCCAGTCAATTAGAGAGGTCAAACACGAAATTTTTAACCGAAACTGCAAATTTTTATGTTTATTTCGTCACATTTTAAATTTTGCGGGGTACGTCTAGAGTACCTATATTAAGAGAGTATGGCCACTGGGCCCCATGGAGAGGCTTAGGACCCAAAAATGGCGGTGCTTTGTTTTGGTTTTTGATGATGGGAGGGGGGTCATTGCCAACTTTTGACGGTTATCACCAACCGCACTTGCTGCCAACCTTACTACATCTATAAGATCATTTTTCTCAAAAATTGCACACGATTAGCCTTAAAAATATGTAAAAAAGTCGCAATAGTGCATTAGGGTAAAGTTCTCGTTACGATAAGCAAAGACAACTACATTTTGAATCATTTTGCATTACATTAACTTTATGGCGTCCGCCATTTTTGGGTCCTAAGGGCTCCATTCAGCCTAAGATGGCTGAGCCAATCAGAGGTGGTAACTCCAGTGGCCATACTCTCTCAATATAGGTACTCTAGGTACGTCTGGAAAATAATTTCACGAAGAAACCAATGGAACCACTTTTAGAACCTCAAAGTTTTGTATAAACGGAGTTATAAGCGTTTAAAAATTCCAAATTTTTTCTGAGCTCTCCTATTGACTGGATCCACTGTGCGGCGCACGGATCGCTGATTTCCACCTTGGGCCTCCCTCTCGTACCTCCACCGCGACCCCGCGGGACAAAATGGCGCTGATAGCACCTGGAGTTCCCTTTCTTTGAGGTTTTTTTTCACCCAAGTCCCAAACCGGGCCCTGGGCCCCGGGTTTGACCCTCCGTTATTTCATTCGGCTACAATAAACTGACGGGTTTAATCAACAACAACCTATCTGCATTTTCAGTTGCCTTGTTTCCTCGTGTGGTCTACTTTTCCGGTAGAAAACTGATTAAAATCATATTACATTTTGAAAATTTCTCTGTATTTATCTTGCGTTTAATAGAATATACTCAAAAAATTTCAAGGCAGAATGTTGCAAGGTTTTTCTGTTCAGGCAAAAAAGAAAAAGAAAAGAAAAACGAAAACACCAACATTAGGAAAGATGAGCCAACGTCTGATGTGTACAGGAGTGTCATTGTAGTAAAAAATGAGGAAAATCTACTGTCCCAATACAAGTTTTAGTTGTACTTTTCTGTATTTTTTATATTCTTATCATTAAATTTTTATATTCTCTGCTGTGGGTGATTAAAAATATAGTTGCGTTTTATTTTTATTTTTTTGTAGGTTATCCACTGTTCCGGGTATTTAAAAGTGAAGCCTTTTTCAATGGATCCAAACGCACCCTGCTACCAAAATTTAGGACTTGTAGCCTTTGGGAACTCTTTGCCACCGACGGCCGTCACGGAAATCAAACTGTACTCTAATATGTTTATGTTCCGGGCGAGTTTAGATTTTAAATTAATATTTTTGGATGCCAGGTAAGCTTCCATATCTTTCTCTGGTTTTCATCGTATGTTTTTTTATCTTGCTCCAACAGGTTTTCCTCAACTTTAATAGTTCTTTAATTACTCTCCGTTTCTAGTTAGAACGAAATACCTTCAAAAATATTTTTGAAATATTGACGATATTATCTGAAGTTTTTCACATTATTGGGAATAAGTATAATTTCTATATGTTTTCAATTGAAGTTTAGTCAAATTTCAAATGTTGAAAATTTCTTAATTTTTCCATAAAAATTTTCACGATGCATGCTACATGAAGTAAACACAATCTGTGAAAGCTCCGAAAAGTGAAGCTTTTGTTCAAATAACAACGATTAAATTTGAAAAATGTGGCAAGAAAACTGCAACGTCGCTAGATTCCGTGTCAAAAAAGTTAACGCACTTTTAGACTGCCACAGAAGATGAGCCATCTTGATATTTCCACTTACTTTACATGTTAAATATCAACTTCATATCTTTTGTCGGAGTCTAAAGGGGCGTAAACTTGTTAGGCAGTGAAGGACGACTTTTGTCCCTCTTTTCATCGACGAGATGCAGAAAATCTATCATGCTGTCGTTTTTAGGAAAAACTCTGTATAATCATTCGAATGGTGATAAATTTCCTCTGTTGAAAAATGTATTCCAGGGAAAAATATGCACATTTTTTCCTGGAATAAACAGACATTTTAGATTAAATCGTGATTTACAGGGTTGAAAAATATTTCCAACATTTCCGTTTACAATCCGTAATTTATGAAAGGACATTTTGAAACGTCTGAAGAACCTCCAGGCGTTTTTTCTTAGCACGACAGTGTGCTAGGATAGTGCCAAAGACCAAAGCTCAAAGTTTGGCGACAGACGGTTGTACCGGTATTTTTACCTAAATCGAAGAAGTGAGTTCGGGCATTGTGGGTTCGCCTTCAATTTTTTATGGTAGGCAACACGAGCGCCCACGTGATCGAATAGTGGTATCACTGTATTGCTTCAATTGCTCCTACTGCTCCTATTTGCACCTATTGCTCATGGACACCAAAGGCGTAGCGTGCCTTGCGATAGATCGATTGATCTTCCATTGAAACTACGGAAAAGGATCGATGAACAGATCGTTCGCGACGAACACCTTAATAATCGATTCTTTACCATAGATTCAAATGGAAAAATATCGATAATCGACCATTCACGCCTCGCCACCGGCTTCAAATCACGTGACTGATCAAAATATGGACTATAATTTTTCATGAAGCATGTATTTCGTGGATAGTCCATTTTTTCATAGGTAGATCGCTGTGCCGCATAAGACCCACATGCGGGAAACCGCTTTTATTCTACACTGAAAAAAGTTTATCGACGGTGAAAGTCGGCAATCACATAACTCGATTTACGACGTCGCAGACTTCCTGTCATACTTTATTCTTTAAACGGAAAACTACTCAACGGTAATTCCTTAAAACTGCCGTGATTTTTCTTCTATGTGCGAGGAAAATTCTGCAAAAACTGCAAGGAATCATGTCCATTTGTTCTCCTTTAAAAAAATAACATAGTTGCGGAGATTTTCAGACACCGCAAACGAGTTATGTGATTGCCGACTTGCACCGTCGATATGTACTCACGCTGCATAATTATGGCTCGGGGCCACATACAGAGTGTGAAAAATTTGATGCCGACCTATGAATAGAGATAGAGTCCATTATAGTATGGACAAATATTACATACGAAGAGTATGTACCCGGACTTCATACCGTATGGACCCAGCGTCTATACCGCAATACCGCATGGACCCAGCGTCTATACCGTATGGACCCAGCGTCCATAACGTATGAATGGTGAGCTCATACACATGCTTTTCCATTCACGACATGTTTACGGCATATCGTCACCTTCCAGGCAAAATATCACAAGCGCCATGCAACGTTTAAAAATTTCCGCCGTCATTTTATTTTTTTACAGAGAAATTTTTCAACGAAGCTGTCCGAAAATTTCACTGAATTTTCTTTGTGCTGCCGATTAAAATGTAGTGAAATTTCCAAACAGATTCAACCAACAATTTCTCAGTAAAGAAATAAGAGGGCGGCGGAAATTTTTAAACGTCGCAAGGCGCTTGTGATACTTTGCCTGGAAGGTGACGATATCTCTGCTCTAGTCATGAAAACCAGACCGTATGTACCAGCAACTCATACCTTGGATTTTCCAATCAGTATGGACTCTCACTACGTAACCATTTTTTTCAGTGTAGGTTACCCTCATTTGAGCATGTTTCTTGCTGTCAAGTACACGTGGTCCAGACTGGACAGTTTGGCAACAATGAAAGTATATACAGCCAGGCGTCCTGTCTTGGACGGCACTCTCTGTGCCCCAACCCACCCCCTCCCACCCCTCCGTAGAGTGTTGTTGCCCCTCGTGAGCAATTAAAAATACGGGCTTAAAAAAACCCGCGTATCAGTTTACGCGGGAGAGAGTAAGCGAGCTGCATGGGGGTTAAGTAGGAGAGTAAGTATCCTAACTTGCCAGCTCTGTTCAACCTGATTTAAATTGAACGGAGTATTTCGAGAAAAACGTACATGTTGGACATTCCTTCGGTGAATTGATGCAAGTACGTATTCTTTAAAAAGAGCTGTTTGATGAACAGCTTCGCCAGCGCACGAATTATCGTAAGCTTGTGGTTCAAATTCAGTGGTGTTAGAGATGAAATTTTCTTGATGTTCAAAAAAAGCCAAAAGTATAATTAGACGGTGTAAGTCGGTAATCACATAACTCGGTTTGCGAGGTCGCAGACTTCCTTTCATACTTTATTTTTTAAACGGAAAGCTACTAAATGGCAATTTTTTAAAACTGTCGTGATTTTTCTTCTCTGTGCGAAGAAAATTCTGCATAAACCTCGAGGAATGATGTCAATTTCTTCTCCTTAAAAAAAATAGCATAGAGGCGGAGATTTTCAGACACCGCAAACGAAATATGTGATTGCGGACTTACGCCTTCGAAAACTCGTTTGCGGTGTCTGAAAATCTCCGCCTCTATGTTATTTTTACAAAGGAGAACAAATTGACATCATTCCTTGAAGTTTTTGCAGAATTTTCTTCGCACTTGGAGGAAAAATCACGGCAGTTTTAAAGAATTGCCGTTGAGTAGTTTTCCGTTTAAAAAATAAAGTATGACAGGAAGTCCGCGACGTCGCAAACCGAGTTATGTTATTGCAGACTTACCCCGTCGATATCCACTTTTACATTGTTTTTCATGCAGCTTCCACGAGCACACCCCATCTTTCCACTTGCACATAGTTCCTTTTGGCATAAATACGTCCAAATCAACATTTCATCGGGGGAAAATCGACAACATTCGAATGATGGTGCAGCACGCAGTGCGATCCAATGAGCTCACGCACAAGTGCTGGAGAGTAATGTTTGACAAATTTGATCCTTTGGGAAGTGCATCAGCTGACGCAACACCCGTCGCACGCCGTTGCACCGTCGCTCCCGTAGGGGGGGGGGGGGGGTGTTAGTTGTCGCTGTGTCACCCCCCCCCACAGCCCCCTTCTCCGTCCCCTGCTCAGCGCACCGAGTATTTGAGTGGATTCAGGGAATTAAATTCCAGGCATTTCGCTCCGGGTCCCGATCCCGAATTTGATTCGCGGGCGCGGTTGCCAGATCGAAGCAACACGAGGAGGGGTGGTTCGACTAGGGGATGAAGCTAAAAAATACACTGAGGAACCCAACTGTTGGATCGACAGGACTTCCTGTAAAATACGCAGCAGCAGGAAATTTCCTGATTTCAAACAGTGTTTCTACTATTCCCAGGAGACGGCCGATCGCCTCAAAGAGTTGCATGTCCTGTCGATCCAACGAGATTTCCTGACCGAAACAAGGATGATTTTCCGAACGTTCTGCCTTGGTACCTCAAAACACTCGTTTCGTGCTGACCTTCAATAAAATCTATATTCACTCACCCTCTAAAACTACCCCTTCTGAAAATTTTTAGTCCAAAAGAGGGATGATTTTCCGACACATTACACTGGAAAAAAAAAAAAAAAAGATTGGTAGAATTTACCATTCCTTCACGCTGTATTTCACACAGCGTGAATTCAAAGTCGATTCTGCCAGAGGAATGGTTACCGTACCAGTATGTAGTAACGTTTACCTTCCTTCTGGCAGAATTGACTCTGAAATGACGCTGTGTGAAATAAAGCGTGAAGGAATGGTAAATTCTACCGATATTTTTTTTCAGTGCACCCTCTTCCACCAATAGAATCGTTCCATTTTCCCATTGTCTCGCTTTGCATATCGATTTCAACCTTCAGCCCGCTGCTGTATCCCTGAAAACTTGGTATCGACGTCGGTGTAGCGCTGGTTGCGTTTCGGGCACTTTTTGGCTACTGCGGGAGCGCGGCGGGTCGAGAGTCGGGGCCGGGGATGCGGTCGAGATTATTCCTCTCGCCATTCGCACACACGCCATTGTTTGAGTTGCACATGTTTACCCGCGCATTTCACCAACAATCTAATCTCTCCCGACGCCCGACAATGCGCACTCGCTGCCCGCCGGAATCCGGATTTCGCGCCACGCTTCCGCCTATCGTGAGCATCCGTCGCGTTTCCCGACCTCCGAGGAAAATTTCACCCGCGAGCTTTTCATTAAAATTGATGGTCGAAGCTATGCTGCCGTGCTAAGGAAGAACGCCGTATGAGCCAGCAGACGTTGCCAAATTTCCTTCGATAAATCGTCACCTTCCAGGCAAAGTATCACAAGCGCCATGTGACGTTTAAAAATTTTTGCCGCCATTTTATTTTTTTACATAGAAATTATTGGTTGAATCTGTTCGAAAATTTCACTGAATTTTATGGGCACCACAAAAAAAATTCAGTGAAATTTTCGGACAACTACAACCAACCATTTCTCTGTAAAAAATAAAATAGCGGTGGAAACTTTTAAACGTCGCATGGCGCTTGTGATACTTTGCCTGGAAGGTGACGAAATACCGATTTGCAGGGAAAATTGTGAATATTTTTTCCCAATATTTTCAGACGATTTCGTACGCAATTTTATCTGAAATATCTGAAAATTTCAAAGAAAAATGTGCATGAGTGTCGTCAAAAATACACGTTTTATGAAGGGAAATTTGGCAACTTTCGAGTGTTCGTACGGCGTTCTTCCTTAGCACGACAGTATGGAAAAAGGGGATGAAAAGAAACTAGAGCGATGCAGGTGGTGGAAGCGAATGGTTTCGATTAGAGTACTTATAAAGGGAAAGTACGGACATGGCGGAATATGGAGCTCCTAGGGCTCAAAAGGACAGCCAACCTTTGAAAGCGTCAAATGTCGCTGCCAATCTTCAGATTTCAATAATAAACCAAGATGACTAGGGATATTCATAAATGAGCGTAATTTCGCAAAATGAACAATGCAGTGGTTGCCTGGGACTGGTTGTAGGGACGGAGGGGGGACGGGGCCAAAGCGCAGGATTAGCTCTTGCGGGCTATTCAGAGTAGAAAAAAAAGAGAGAAAAAAATGAGTTAATATGCTAAAACTAAGTCAAATACGTAGTTCATGAACAACGGGTCGTAACAATTTTGGTAATAAATCACTCTGGATAATTTGAATTCATAGATTAGCCCCTTTGGGTCTAAATTATCGACATGTCCGTACTCTCCCCATACAGGCGCTTTATAATTGGACGTATTTCTGTCAAACGGAACTATGTGCATTTTGACGTGAGCTCCGTTATGTATACATTCTTATGGGTCGTAGGGCTCATGTCGTAATGCATATAGTTCCGTTTGGCAGCAATACGTCCAATTATAGTTTCTTTCTTATATATGGTTACGATGGACAAAGATAGGTGAAAAATATACTGACGGAAACCCACGAGAGAGCCTGTATCTAGTTAGTCCATACATTTCTTTAATAACCTATCGTCTCATGTGTCTATCGCTTTGTCTATATCAATTTCAATTATCAGTCCGCTGTATCCAGTAGATCACAAGATATGAAGAGAATTGGGCCTCCGAAAGATATGTTCCCTCATTAAAACTTTCAAAATTAATTCATAAGTGAGAAATGCATACCGCTGAATTTATGCTTCGATTCCACACATACAAATATATTCTCGTGAAAATAGACGGGAAAAGTCACCGGGAAATTCCTCCATCTTAAGATAGGTATACCAAAAATAGTTCAGTGCTCAATTTAAGTCGAGGAGAGTTTGGTCTTCGAAAGAAGTGAAAAGTGTTGAGTGACCTACACAAAAAACGATATTGATTCACCGACAATTTGAGATTGAAAAGCTGTAAAACTAAAACATCCATCGTCCTCTGCAAAACTATTCCCCTAACCCAGTAAAGTGTCATTGGGAATACGTGTATTTTTTTCGAAACTGGCTTCACATAAAGCCGTTCAATTTCAGGGCCGGATTCACCTACTTGCCGCCCATGGGCCGCCTGTATTTTGCCGCCCCCTTCTCATTCGTTTTGAAACTCGATAAAAACTATCAAGTGAACGTGCCAGCGGGGGAGGGCTGTATAAGACACATTTACTCGTGTTGAACACATTTTTTGGGAATGCCCTGTCAACACTACCAGCAAAAGTTCACGGAACTATGCGCGAAAGTTAAGTTCCGTAAACCTATCTCTGTGTGGATAAGGCCTTCCATGTTTGGCGCAAAGCGTGAAGTATTCAGACAGTCTTGTAGGCGCTATGCGTTTCACGCCGGCCGCTGCTGAACGCACTGTGTTGGACGCAATGCGTGAATTATTCACGCAGTCTTGTATGCGCTATCCGTTTCACGCTGACCGCAATGCAGGCCCGCCACATCCCATCTCGGGCCCTGGTACCAATTTTCTGGCCCGGGCCCCTAGCACAGGGGGGGGGGGGGTCCGGGGGGCCTCCCCCGGGAAATTTTTGAAATTTTAAATCTATTTGGACGCATTATGAAGCTCTTATGATGGAGATTTTCCATCAATTTCTGCAGAATAATTACGCCTTTTTGTTTACTTTCAGCACCAAAAACTTTCGAATTGTTGCATTCAAAACATCTATAAATTTTTTTTTGAGGGGGCAGATGATAATTTTCAATTCTATGGGGAGCCGGGCCCCCCTGGACTCCCCTTTCGTACGTCTATGGCAAGGGAGTTAAGCCATTGAAGTCGAGGATGCCCAGAAAGGAGCCTCTTAGCATCCGACAACGGAAGAAAATGAAACACAGTTACTAAAAATATCATTCTACATATACTCAAAATCTTGAAAATCTCTAAAAAAGTAAGAAAAATTTTATAGTGCCCTAGCGTGTTTTTGAAACTTTATTCACCTTTTGCGGAATTTTCAGGGTAATTTTTTCACTTTTCCCTACGAGACAAGGGTTACACATGAATTCGTAGTGGTTTGTCACCTGCGTCACGGGCCCCTCCAGGGCCCGGGCCCCGGTACCAGGGACCCAGTATCCCCCCCCCCCCCCCTTGTGGCGGGCCTGCCGCAATGACCGCACTGTGTTTGATGCAATGCGTGAAGTATTCGTGCAGTCTTGTAGGCGCTAACATGTGTTACATGCCGATCGCCGCGCCGAGGGCTTCTCCTTTTCATCTCAAGTCATCGTTATCATTTCTCTCTAAGTCGCGCCGTTCCAGGCCAAATGCCGTGTTTGGTTTCTCTCTTAACTCGACTAATTGAAGGTACTGTCTCTTGCATCACTAAGAGACGACAAAATTAGAAATTACTATACTCTCAGTAAATGAGAGATTCTGTCGCAATTTCTCGTTTGTAATTTTTTTTTGGTCTAAATCCGTGTTTTTTTTTATACCTACACTTAAAAAAATTGCAAATTTTTGCCGCCCCTTAGACTTGCCGCCATGGGCCGCGGCTCATGTGGCCACCCCCTTAATCCGGCCCCGTTCAGTTTAATGACAGTTAATTTTTCTTTCACGATAAATTCATTCTAATAAAGATATTTCTCCTCTTTCTCTGTTCCAGAGTGACACAGTTAACCGGTTACGAACCGCAAGACCTTATAGAAAAGACGCTTTATCACTATATTCATGGTAGTGACATGATGCATATGAGGTACTCGCATCATACATGTGAGTATTTACTTCTCATTTACACTATAGTACCTACAGAAATAATTATTCATAGATGTTCGAACTTTGAAACCTGTCTCAGAAACTTCGATTCTTTCTTGATGTCAGCGAAAAAAAATTTATTTGAAAAACAAAACGAGAAGGAAAATCAAAAGCACTTCTTCCATCATGACTTTTCTTCACTTTATTCGAAGATTTTCCCCGAAAATTTTAAGAACACCTTTTCGTTCGTTTTCTTAAAAAAAAAAAATATGTATAACATAATCCGAGATTTTTAAGTGGAAGGCAACAGTTTTAAACGAAATTCACAGTGTTTTAATTTCGCCATTTATTTTCTATTTTCAAAATTGTAAACTACATGATTTTATTTTTTATTTTCAGTGTTATGTAAAGGTCAAGCAACTACAAAATACTATAGGTTTCTAGCCAAGGATGGAGGATGGGTATGGATGCAAAGTTATCTGACTATCGTTCACAATAGCCGCTCCTCCAGACCCCTGTGTATCGTCAGTGTAAATTATGTCTTAAGGTAAGCTCTTCATTTCAATATTTTCAATTTATCATATATTTCGTACAAATATCAAAATAACTGTAGAGAAAAATGAGCAGAGTTTAGCAACCATACAGGAACGCAATAACTAATCAGACTTTAAAAAGTCATTTAAACAACGCAGTTCAGTGCATAGGCCTTAAATTTTATTGCTTCATCTGAAAGTGCTTAATGAGCTGAGTTCGCAGTATTTCTCATAATTTTTCTCTTGATATGGGAAATAGTATAAAAATAGATTTAAAAGTGAGAAAATGCTCCACCGCCTAGTGACGTCATCTGGCGGCATTTACATGTACTCTAGCATGTACTCTAGCAGATTAGATCATTTTGTCATATCTTCTCCAATAACCGTTCAATTCATGAACGGGTATCGTCGTGTTAGGTTCACTCAGTAATTTCCACTAAAACACAAAATTCATCAAATTTCAGACACTTGCAAAGTCTATTTACTGAGAAAATTCTGAATATTTTTCTTCCAATTTTTAAGACAGTTTTGTTCCCGATTTAATCTAAAATATCTGAAAATTTTAAGAAAAGATACACATAACTTCCTTCAAAAATACATGTTTTATTCGGGAAAATTTGGCAACTCTCGAGTGTTCATACGGCGTTCTTCCTTAGGACGGCAGAATTGCAGTCAAGATACACATACACTGGAGAAAAAAAACACATTGGATCTAGAGTCCAGACTCTTGAAAACATTGACAAGAAAAAGGACTCTTGATTGAATCAGATTTAAGCTTAAATCAAAAGGAAATCCGCTCAAATTAAGAGGCTTCGTTCTTGATTTAAGCTTAAATCTGATTGAATCAAGAGTATTTTTTCTTGTCGATGTTTTTAAGAGTCCGGACTCTAGATCCAATGTGTTTTTTTTCCAGTGTAGGTTGGAGTTAGGTTTCTTCTTGCGGGAAACTACAAAATACCTATGATTTTCGGGCTAATTAATTGAGAACTTTGGTGTATTTTCAGCGATTTGGAGGCTCGAGAGTACTGTCTAACGGTGTCCGGCTCGAGCGAGAAGCTGCTGGACCAGAGCGACTCGAGCATCAGCGGCCTCTCCTCCGTCTCCTCTGTTTCCTCGGTCTCGAGCGGGCCCTCGAGTCTGGCCCTCCACGGGGTCGCGGGGCGGCTCCCCAAGACGGAGTACTACCCGGAGGAGCTCATCGCCGTCGAGCAGGGGGCCAAGGTGCCCCGCGCCCCCGTCGTCGCCGCCGCCCCCGCCTCCGCCCCCCGCCGCGCCGCCGCCGCCTACCACCGCCCCACCAAGAGGCCCCGCCTCGACCCCGAGTACGCCGACTCCAACGGCAGCCTCTACGTCGACTACACCTCCGTCCCGCCACCCGTAAGTATCAACTAAATACTTCCACGTCGCACAGTGGGTCGTGTCTATCAGAGAGATTGGACATCAAATTGTTGGCTAAAATTGCAAATTTTGATGATTATTTCGTCACATTTTAAATTATAAGGGGTACTACTATAAGAAAATTCTACGAGAAAACCAATGAAACTACTTTAAGAACCTCAAAATTTTGTATAAACGGAGTTATAAGCTTTCTGAGTTTCCAAATTTTGTCCGACCTCTACGTTGACTCCAGCTCCGTCCCGCCACCCGTGAGTATCAACTAAATAATTCCACCTCTCACAGTAGAGCGAGTAGAGCTCGGACAAAATTGGGAAATTTTAACAGCTTATAACTCCGTTTATACAAAATTTTGAGGCTCTAAAAGTAGTTCCAATGGTTTCCTCGTCAAATTTTCTGCTAGAAGTACCCCTTACATTGGCAGATCCAGCAAATTGGCAACATTGTGTTTCTCCATTTAAACCTGCGGAAATATATCGATTCTTAAAGGGGACATCGGGCCGATTATTGAAAGTGATAGATAAAGGTATAGACAAAGAAGGCAACATGGATATGGAGGGACCCTGTTGGTGGAAGCGAGTGTTTGCAATGGACAAAGGCGGTAGGTAATAGACTAACTAACGGGAGCCCACGAGAAACCTGACAGTATGTCCATAAGTTTCTCCCTTATTCTATAAGAACCACCCATTTCAACCAATAGGATTGCTCCATAGTCCCTATGTCTTCTTTGTCTATCGATTTGTCTATCAGTTTCAATAATCAGATCGCTGGATCAGGTGCTCCGACAAGTATCGCTTATTTAACATAGGTTTATATGGAAGGAATCCGGTGTTGTCAAACTGCTAGATCCGCCTCTGACCCCTTATAATTTAAAATGTGACGATTGCGATTTTAGTCAACAATTTTATGTCCAACCTCTCTGATTGACTCGATCCACTTTGCGTCGGTACAAGATTCCACAAGTCAAATAAAAAATATGTAAGATTGTTTAACTCCATGCCACTGTAAAATATTCCCATTTTTTCAGGGACTTGAATGAGTCGTTGCGCTGATCACAAAATCGTGTTTTGATGCTTGATTCTTGTAGATTAGCTAAAAATAATGAGATCCGTCCTAACAGCAACTTACTGGTTGAATATTAACCGAGTTATCGCCCTTTGAAAAATTCGGCTTATGACGTCATCAAGGATAGTGAGACCCTTGGTTACTCCCGCCTTAATTTCATCAGTCAGGGCTCAGGGAGACACACATTTGCGCTGGCCACTCAACGTGAAACTTGGATGAAAGCAAGGTGTAAGAAACTAAGGGTGTCACTACCGCGGTGGACGCCGTCATAAACCGAATTATCCAAAGCGCGATATCTCGGTTAATATTCAATGTATTGAAAGTTGCTGGCTGGACGGATCTTATAATTTTTAGCTAATCTCCAAAAATCAAGCATCAAAACACGATTCTATGACCAGTGACCAGCGCAAACTGACCCATTTACAACCCGCACTCTACGGCACAGATAATGCAAGAAAGAGACGATTTTTGCATTTGTGGGACATGGAAAGCGACCATGTAGATTTAAAGTATGAGCAATTTTCCGGATCAATTAAATGCAACAGTTCGGAAGTCTTCATTTCTGAAATTAAAAAAAATAAAGTATTTTTTCTACAAAAATTGATGGAACATATGCTTCACGGAAGCCTCAAAATGCGTCTACATAGATTTAAAATATAAAATAATTTTCGAGGGAGGCCCCTCCCTCTGAACTATTATGGAATACCGCCTAGACCCCCCCCCCCCCGCTACCAAAATAAAGTACGCACGCCTAATCGCCTATCGTGACCAGTGACCACTGTCCTCATACGCGGTTTTCATCCTTCTCTCTAGTTTAAATTTTTCCAGTGGTTTCGCTGTAACAGGCGAGTTTTTTTTTTTTTTTTTTTTTTTTTTGTGCGTGTGTCGCAGTAGCGTAGGAATTCTTTAGGGGGGGGGGGGGGGGGGTGTGTGCGTGACGGTCTGACGGTAAATTTACATTATTTTGTGTACGCCCCTGCTAATATTTTATGTCTTCAAAAGTCAAAAAAAGGTACAATTAGGTAGGCTAAAGGAGGGTCCAGAGACTCCTTCATGACCCCCTCCTCTTGTCTCCGTCACTGGTGTGTCGCACTAAGTGGTTTTAAAATGTCCAAAGAAACACCCAGATCCGTAGAGATGAGGTTATCTCTTTACTATAGCGTAATATAATATTCTTCTTTTCAGGATTTCAACTCTACCTCTGCAATGATACCAAGCATCAACCTCATGCCAAATATCTACGAAGAATACAGCACGTACTCTGATTTCTTCTACCACGCTGACCAGGCCGTCATGCCCGATGCTCATGCGTATAGCTCGTCCTCAAGTTCCTGTGCATTCGGTTAATATAAATTCAGTGTTCCTTCCTTCATCGATGGTGCAAGTCAAAAAGCACATGTTACACGGATTCCGATGTTCCAAAATCTCCTCTCCTCTTTCCCTAAAGAAAACCGAATTCAGGATATAATCACGGACACCTTTTGAAACATCTGCAGCTGAAGTCGCGAAAGTACATCTCCGATTGCGATGCTTCATAACTCCGCTCTTTTGAGTAAGGAATGTCACTCCTTTTTATAACACTCGATTCTCTGGAGGCGGAAGCGGGCTCCGTATTGAAACGCATTCCAAACGTCACCTCGCTATTTCTATCAGTGCATAATCAGAAATTTTGAAAATGTACGGTAAGGGTTCACGCACTTTTCTAATGCAGTTTAGATTTAAAATGAAGAGAGATCCGTAGGAATTAAAATAAATTGATTAAAATTTACAATATGGAACTACTATTCCTGCCTCATCCATAAAAGCACCTTCGTGCGTGGAAAAAGTAATGACACATGCATTCTTTCTAAATTGGACTACATTTTGCAATTCGGAACTATAATCTCTGGCTTATCTGTAAAAACACGTATGTGCATAAGGAAACTGATGGTACATACGTTGTTTCTAAACTGAGCCAGAAATTATAGTTCCAAATTGCAAAATGTAGTCCAATTGAGCCAGAAATAGTTCCTTAAGTATTGCAAAATCTAATCAAATTTAATTTTATTGATCGATAAGTTTTTCGCTGAAATGAAGTATAATATGACAAGAAATCTGCAGCATCGCGAATTGAAATATGGCTTTAAAGACTCTCACCATCGTTCTACCTCCTTTCCTTCATATCTTCTTGTTTTACCTTGTTTCCCTCATATCTTCCAGTTTTGTATATTCCTTGTTCAATAATAATATATTGTAAATACTCCCTCGATTTCTGGACCTAGTTCAAAATGTATATCTAAATAGTTTACGAAAATTGTATGAAAATTGTAAATTGTATATAATACACGAAAATCAAAATTTTGTTTTTACAATGCGTCCTGTGCATTTTCTGCCCAAAATTCTCTATTTCACTCCCTGATTCTAGAAAACTATAGCTCCTAAAATTCATTAATTGGACGTTACGTTGGAGCAAAATATATCCATTTGCACGGTTCCTGACAATGGCGGCGATTCGTCTGAATCTGAAAGGGTGGGGGGGGGGGTGGGATTCATGTAGAGAAAATATTTTCTTACGGTGCGTCCAAAACACAAGGTTACACAATGCACTATGCAGCAGGCGATATTAGCAATCGCCAATGAATTGCCTATTTGTGTTGAATAAAAAAAAATCAATACTTATTCAGAGAAGAAGAAAGAAGGCCAGCGCCCTGGCGCCATCGCGCCTTCAATTTTGCAGGTGCAACACGGACATCCATCATGTGCGAATAGTTGTATCTCTGCGCCGTCATCAACGCGCCTCCTTTTACTCTGCTCTATTTCCATACTGTGTTTGTTTCTGTTTGTCTTATTTGCATTTGCAGCGGTGCTTTAAAGACTGTATGAGCAACACAGCCGTAAATAGAGAGCCGTAATAATCGAGCCTCATTTCTTAACTTTTCTCACGACACTTTATTGGCAGCACAAAGTGGAGCTGTGGAACATCGCGAATTCACAGCTTCCGCCATCGCGCCTTCAATTTTGCAGATGCAACACGGACATCCATCAAGCACGAATAGTTGTATCTCTGCGCCGTCTTTCCATTTGCTCTATTTCTATATTGTGTTAGTTTCGTTCGTCTCATTTGTAGTGGCGCTTCAAGGGCTACATGAGCAACACAGACGAAAATGAGATGTGCCCTAATCAATTATCATTTTGAAAAGAAAACAAATGTTAGAGGTCTCACAAGCTATCAAAAGGGCGCACGTGTAAAAATTGACTGTGTTAACACTTTTGAGAGAGTGACACATGGCGGATGAGGACGGGGAGTGATAATGCGTCTCTATGTTACCAAAAAGGTGAAAATCTCGATGAAAATAATTTTTTACAGATCTTGGAAATTTTATGTATGTATAGGTATTTTGACAAAAGTTCGAGAGCTATTTTGATTTCCTCACTTCATGACGCTTATCATCCCCTTTTCGAAAACTATAATCGAGAAAAATTTGCAATGCCTCAAAGCTAATTTTACTACGGAAAGTGACCAATTTTTCACGTAATAGCGAAAGCTAAAAGCCTAAAGCGTAATACCTTAAGTTTTTACTTTCTTTAATCGAATGTCTGATAGTGAGTGAAATAATTGTCATTCATTGCAGCTTGATTAAACCAGTATGTCCCAATTTTTCACATTCTCCTCTTCAAAATTTTGAGCTACGGATACAGAATCTGAATTCAGCAAATAAATAAATATAAAAAACAAAACATAAATTTTCCAGAATTTTTGTAGGCCCAGGCGCCACTGGGGACTTAAATCCGGTTTATATTTTCAGGACCTCTATTCACCACTATCATGCATACGAAGACCTTTCTTTACTCTAACTTTGACTTCTTTCGTTTATATATGAATTTCCCGCATTTAATCTCTCATCTTATTTTGCTATCTCTGGCAGAGGGGCGCGTCTTCGATGCGTCAGGGAGGCGTTCTGCCAATGGCAGATTGGCCTTATGGCCACTCAACTCTGCATGACCATACCAGAGAAGCAACTTAATCTTGATATTGAATACGATGTCAAGTTTTTATGGACTAAGGAGAACATGGTGGACTAATAAGAACAAGAACTAACAAGAGGTTTTGACTCAAATTGAAATTTGTCAAACTGAACTGTTTGAAATGTCACAAACGGGAATAAAGATTACAGTTTCACCAATTGCGAAGATTATAAACTGGAATGGACCGGGACATTGGGGGTACGGGAGGGAACAAATGAAATGAGAGAGGGAACGGAGATAGGAATTGGGAACGGGTCGATCAAAGACCACAAAAAACGTCCAATTTGTGTAATCTTCATTCCCGTTTGTGACATCCATGAGCCGCGTTGTCCTAACTCGGCGGTAATCGTGGAGCAACGAGCTTCCGAACAGAAGCCGCGCCGGCCTGAGCGAGGCGAAAAGTCAAACTTTCCCATGCTCCCGACGCCTGACGAGTGAGGCCGAGCACACCTTGCGACATCCCCGCGTCGTGTGCCGAGAACAATGCCCGCAGCCGTAAGACAATGATCGCAACCTGACTGCGCACCCGCCCCGGCAGGGGGGAACTGATCGCGTCTCCCGTTAATTGCGAGGCCGTAACCGAGATCAAAGATGAAACGGAGCCCGGCGGACCGGACGATCCCGCTTTCGATGGGAATGCTCCGCGGGTAAAAAAAAAACCCGAGGAAAACGAAAAGGATAATAAAAATAATAACAGCGGAGGGGGAGGAAGAGACAAATCCGAACGGATTCGTATTGTCGTCATGACTGTACACACGAGGGTGGCGGGTACTCGGTGAGTGGCGACGTGAGAGGTTGTTATTCCAAGTGAAATGCTCATCTAAAGGGTCGCAATTATTTCCGTCCCGCGGAGAAGCGCGCATCTGCCGCCGGTGGAGGCGCGGCGTTGCGCGGTTCGGCGCGGCGTTGCTGCCCTCTCTCCCGCGCGCCTCTCGAGGTCGCGTGTCGCGCCCTGCGTCTCAATTAATCGGCACCCCGCTGGAGCGCCCCCTCCCCCCGCCCTCGTTCCGAAAACGCCGCGAGGCTAAATCCGGGGTTTTACCGAATTTACTCCCGAACATGTTGTTAGCATGAGATTGCGTGAGATTTGCAGCGTCCTGTAAGCAACCTCCCCCGGTTGAGTACGAGTCTCCCTCTTCCTTGTCTGGCATCCCAGTTTTTCCGCGTCGAATGGATTGCATTTTGCAAAAAAGGAACCAAGAGCGTTGCAATGTTGCTTAACCGTAGTCTGCCTGAGTGGGGTCAGATTGACCCCACGGGAGTTTCAACTCTTTGCCATTTCTCGTGGTATGCACGAAATTTTTTGTCCTTCACAAATAGCTCTACAAAAACATCTAGGAACACGATTTTGAAGGGGGAAAAAAAAAAAAAAATGTGCATGAGAGATCAAAAAATTCACGAGTACCCCTAGAAAGCCTGAGCGGGGTCAGATATCCTTATAACATATATTTTACCATTTAGCATCACAAAAGCTTACTTTGAAGGTGTATTCATTTTTCTCTTTTTAATTTTTTTCAGAAACTTATAAAACAAGCAAAATTTTTCAGATTTTTTTCGTTTTCAGTATTTAGTAGCCCTATGATTTTTTTTTCTCATGCTGAGAACAACATGGCAACATGTGTATGATAAAATGGTTGCATACCCTGCGCCGTGTTTTTTAAAACTTAGATATGCTTTATGGTTAAGGCCTGTAAGGTTAGTGCACTGATATTAACTAAAAACATGAAAAAAACATAGCTAACTAATTGATTTTCAGCTGGGGTCAAATTGACCCCGCTCAGGCTTTCTCGTTGGTTCAGAGGCTCAGGCAGACTAGATTAATTGTGCAACTTCTTTTGCCTTGGAAGAAAAACCTGATCATCTATATACATGTTCTATTTTACGCGCTACAAACTGTGAATTTAAGACAAAAATTGCCGTGTAAATTCCATATATTTGCATGATTACAGTAGTTTTATTGCAAAGAGTGGAGTTGCACAATCTTGGCAACGTAGCAATGCTCCTGGTTCCTTTTTGCAAAATGCAATCAAAATGTGCCTTGACGTGAATCTACACTAGAAAAAAAGTCTCTTGAACATTGGTGGATCCAGCAAATTGGCAACATTGTTTTTCTCCACTTAAGCCTATGGAAATGTATCGAACCTCGGAGGGGGTAAGTGCTCCGACAAGAATCGATTATTTAACATGGGTTTAAATGGAGGGAATCCGGTGTTGCCAATTTGCTGGATCCGCCTCTGCTTGGAATCCAGAGTCTAGACTCTTTTCAAGTAGCAGTGATCGCGATAAGTTGCGATTTGATCGGATGCTGTATCGTGAATTTATCGACGTCAATTTTTGGCAATATTATCGGATAAAAAATTGCTATAAATTGCGGAATCATTGCTTAAATTTGCAATAAATTCCGATTTTGTCATGGCAATTTATGGAAGTAGTATCAAACAAAAAGCGTGATTAAATTAGATAAAATTTCGATTTTATCGAACACGCGATTATACGGAGATAAAATTGCGATAATATGGAGGATAATCGCTCGAAATTGATGATCCTGGCGATTTTATAGTCCAAAATTCGTAAAAAAAAAAAAAAATTGCAGCTCTATTTCAAAATATCGCACTTTTTCTGTTGAAAAATACTACTTGGATTAAGAAAAATGACAACAGAAAAACTCTTGACTCAATCGGATTTTTGCATGAATGATGAGCAGGGTCGGACTGGCTCACATCTGAGGGCGTAGACTCTAGTCTTGACTGGTTAAAGGGTGCAATGTCATATTTCCTCGTGGGGCATCCCATACGTGGAGAGGGGTTCAGAAAATTTTGGCAAAGCAGCACAAGTTTACGCTATTTTTATTTGGTACCTTCAAGCTGATTATTCATTTGACATCCTATGAATTAGATGTATTCCCGACCGCTTGTTTATATTTAATTCTTCTATATAATTTATCCATTTGCTACATACAATCCTAGCTTTGACACACTGAAACTATGCGGCCAAAACTGCAATGATAGTGGCAACGGAAAACCAACAAGACTGGCACGGGCGCTGACTTGATATGAATCTGCTAACGTATTGCTAAGGCGCAATGATACAACTATACGTACTCTCCGGAACGCGTGAGGTATCACGCCACAATTGAAGGCGTTTTCGAAACTGCCAACTCTCCATATCAGGAATCATGTGTCGCATAAGTAGGGCGTCTACAAAAACCGGCTGACGTGTATTTAGCATTTTTGCACTACTTTTTCAGTGCCTTTCCAAAAAATTCAGTGCCTCCGAAGGAGAAGAGAAAATGTACTTTTTTGGTACCTTCAAGCTGATTATTCATTTGACTTCCTATTAATTAGATGTATTCCCGACCGCTTGTTTATATTTAATTCTTCTATATAATTTATCAATTTTCTAAATACCATCCTAGCTTTGACACACTTAAACTATGCGGCCAAAACTGCAATGATACAACGGCAACGGAAAACCAACAAGACTGGCACGGACGCTGACTTGGATATGAATCTGCTATCGTATTGCTAAGGCGCAATGATACAACTATACGTACTCTCCGGAACGCGTGAGGTATCACGCCACAATTGAAGGGGTTTTCGAAACTGCCAACTCTCCATATCAGGATTCATGTGTCGCATAAGTAGGGAGGTTCAAAGTTCATTAATCATACAGAGTAAAAATTTCAAAAGATGCAATTTTGTACTCGATTTATTCTAAAATATCTGAAAATTTTCAAGAAAAATATGCAGATAGGTATTTCCTACAAAATACACGTTTTATCCGGGGAAATTTGGCAACTCTCGAATATACGGCGTTCTTCCTTAGCACGGCAGTAAAGTGACAGAGTAAACAAGAAAAAATCCAGCAAGCATGACAAGCTGTAGAAACACTGATAGACTGCTAGAGACATTCAGCGGCCGAATACGACCAACCTATGATTCCCCTTCATTAAGCCGGTTATGCAATAAAGTCTACTCTAGCGTCGCTTGCACCAGTTGCAGTGGCTCCAAAAAGTATAAATCTCGGTATTCAATTCAATAGACCTGTAGGAACTGCCATGCCATACCAAGCAAGAATCTTCAGACGTTGCCAAACCTACTCGAAAGAGAAGATTAAGTCATGTCAAAAGGTAGTGAACATACTTTTCCTCGAAGTTTTTGCGAGGTTTACGCACTCAAATTAAATTTCGTAAAAAAGTCTGTGAAAAATGCGAACTTTTTCAGAGAATTTGTGTACTTCCAGAGGGAAATTTGAAATGTCCGAACACCGCGGTGTATGTGCCGACTTTTCCCTCAGCACGACGAAGTCGGTAACTTAAAGAAATTTTGTGGATGGGTGGAAAGGCGAAGCGGGGCAAGTCAATTGAACTTAATCTTAATTAGGGCAATATTTTACCTATTTTCAGCACAATTTTCTTTGTTGGTAATAGAATTTGTCCTAAACAAGGCTATTTTGCCATGGGCAGCATATCGATGGTGAAACTACCAGACCACGTATCTAGTTTGCGGTGTTCAAAAATCTCCTCTCCCATTTTATTTTTTTGAAGGAGAACAAGTCAATATCATTCCTTGAAATTTTCACAGAGTTTTCTTCGCATATAGAGGAAAAAACAAGGAAGTTTTCAAGAATTGACTTTGAGTAGTGTTCCATTTAAAAAGTAAAGTATGACAGGAAGTCTACAATATCGCAAATCGAGATACGTGGTCCGGCAGTTTCACCGTCGATTTGGAAAATATTACTGATGCTCCTTGGGTACATTCATTTAGAAACCCAGTACCAAACATATTGAAATGAGAAAAGGTGGAGGGAATTTATTGAAGAGAATCTGGCATAGTGTCAATTGAGGGGCTTGGAGGACAAGGTCCATAAGTGCAATTTTTGAAAAAATTTAGTCATTAATTAATGATTTCAAGTGAAACTAGTCTTAATGTAGGTATATTCTAAGAAAAATGTTCTCCCAAATTCAAATTTTGAAACATCAAAAAGTCACTTTCAACTTTCTTTCTGCCATGAGGAAGGATTTATGTAATTTCGAAACTCCAAACACGTATTTCTTGAAATAGCAAAAACTGCACTTATTCCTCATCCTTCAAGCCCCTTAATTATTTCTACATGCCTGCAAGGTCCAGCAATTCCTATGAAATGTACTGAAAACTACCCAAAAAACGTATAACCAATTTCAAAGAGATCTTCATCTTACTTTGAGGAGTTGAATTAAGAGGGTTCCTCGGACATGCAATAAAAACAGAGCTATGAGTAAGTAGTCCTTTTACTCTGAATCCAGGAAGGGGTAGAAACTGGTGGATTAACTTTGAATCTATTACACGTCACTGATCTTCAAATGACTGCAATAAAAGAGCATGATGGTGCTATTTTTCTTATGTATATTGTGTGTGTCAAGAAATACTTCCTTTTTGGGAAAAGGCATATAAATAAGAAAGAAAGAAAATAGGTGAATGGAAATAAATCCTTCTTCTTTGAAAAATGGTCACATTATACTTTTTTTCTCTATAAAAATCAGATTGCATTTTGCAAAAAGGAACCAAGAGCGTTGCCAGGATACTGCAGCTTTTACCTTGCAAAGTTGATCGTCTAAACAGGTTTTATCTTAACTCCCGATGAACTATAAATTCAAGACGAAAAATCACCTTTGTAAATTTAATTGCTTGCGTGACTCTAGTAATTTTAGTGTAAATATTGTAAATTGCACAATCCTGGCAACATTAGAATACTCTTGGTTCCTTTTTGCAAAATGCAATCCAATTATTAAAAAAGATGGTGCAAGAAAACAGGTTTTGCTGCATCTACATGACATTCTTCATTCTTCTTCCATTTCTTGCATGCATTGCTTGCATTTCATTGCAAGATTAATTCTTCGTCTCTCACGTATCTGAAGTGCTTTCAATAAAAATGTAATTATTCACTCATGAATAATATTTTATCATTAACTTTAGCATAATTAATAGTGGTGTTAATCAAGAGTTTGGTGAAATTCTGGAGGGGAACATGTTATTCTTGCATGTTCAAAGTGAGGGATCACTTTACTACTTGGAACGCAGGTCTCTAAATTCTACACAAAACTGAAATAGGATTGTGCCTTAAAGTTAATCTTTTACTAGGGATTTTTGAAATCCTGCCGGTTCAGAGCGAGGAATGACATTGACATGAAGATACAACAGGTATCAGTAGATTTTTTGTAGATAGAAAATACAAGGCAGAAAAACCAGGGTATTTTCTTGGGTTATACAGTTTACTTGCAAGGTATTTTCTTTCTACCTACTCTCTGGATTTCTTGAGTATAATTTTTGGATCTACAAAAATTTCATTGCAAGCTTTGCTATTTGAGCAGTTTCCTACAAATACTTTGAAAACTACAATGATCAGACGATTTTCATCAAAATATCAGCTGAGGTCACTAATTTTACTGTTTTAATCATCAAGGTTCATTTTCGCTAAATATAGACTCTGCTCACTAGAATTTTGGAAATTTTTTAGAAACTTTCGAACGAAGAAAAATAACCTTGAAACTTCTTTTACTTCCCACGTCCAAAAGTTTATGAAGTGGAGAAGATCATTGACCCCTGTCTCCTCTGAAAATTAGCCACTAAAAAGGTTCCTATTCATTTCAATAATATTTGAAGTGCCCTCAACCTCACTTTTCGGCCCAGAATAGATCTGGGTATTTGTTGGCATACAAGGTTTTGCTAAAGTTGCTGAAAAATATTAGATTTAGTATGAAAACGAAAAACTCCTTTTAATAATACAAAAAAAGACATTAACGGAACACTTACTTGACAGTTTTAATTATTTTTGTCAGAATAAAAATGAACCCGAAGCTAATTCATCAAAATATCACAGGTGAACAAATGTAGAGTTAGCAGATAAATTGAAACTAAAAAAGAGGAAATGAGAAAACATTCTCACTTCTGTAATTAATTGTTGGCATTTTGTAAAGGAAAATATTGAGCAGTGATCAGCAAAGGGAAACTCCTTTCCTTGGCAGAAAAAAAATACATGCTGGTTGAAGTGACTCACAGAAATCTGCGTTAATTATCATGATAAACACTTTAAGTGTCAGATTTTTAATTTGAATACTTTCAGGTTATTTTGTCTGGTAATTAGCTAGTTGATAACAGAATTTGTTAGAGAAAATTTTGAGTATTTATTCAGTGTGTTTAGTTAGTTGGGCCATTTATACTTCTTGGGAAGAAAGCTGAAATAAAAAAGCACTGTTAGGAACTGAGTGGTCAGTTGGTCCTATCATGACTATACGGGAGTGAAAAATAATGGGAAAAGTACAAGTAAAGAAAGAAATACTTACATTTTTAAGTATTTGATTATGCCCTCAACAACTCAATAATTTTTCCTAATTTAAATGATCAAAAGAGAGAAAATGCAAATTAATTAAAACTGCATCTTATGGAGAATACTTTCAACTAACTAAGGAACAGACCCTTTGTTTCAGAAAAACTTAGTTCCCTTTCGCTGAACACTGTCAAATTGAGTGACAGTATTTAGAACCATTGATCAAGAGACAAAATCAATCTGCTGTTCAAATTAACAGCAAGTACAGTTACTTATCTCCGGTAGAGAGACAACCTGCGTTACTCCCTCTTTATTTTTTTCACTGGAACTTCACAGCTAGAGGATTCATTCAAAATCGGAATCAAAGTCACTGGAGCCAAAGTCACTTGAGTCAAAATCATCTTCAGTTTTGGATTTCTTCTTCTTTTTCTTGTCTGAAAAAAAAGGAAATGCAAAGTGTCAGGTAAATTTCTATCAATTCAGCTCTGTTCACGCATTATCAACATTTATTCCTGTGATGCTGGAAAGACACAAAAATAGGGGCAGATCAGTCAAACAATTGAAAAGCTTTTTTAACCAGAGCAAAAATAATTTTTAGTCCAACCTTTAATGAGAGCTGTCTCATTCAGTTTGCAATTAGTTTTTTAGGGTCAGTTCACTTTCAGCGTATAGCATCAGTTTGCCATATAAGCCTGATGATCTAAAAGCAGCATCACAGGAACATCTTTTTGTCATACTCATGACCTTGACGGGGCACAAACTAGCTAACGTTGGATCAAAGATAATCAGCATTCATGGTAAATACCAAATTCTAAAGTTCCAAAACCTTTTCTGAATTTTTTCTGTGTTTGTACTGAACTTGAACAAATGGTATTAAACAAAGAGACCAGTAAGAGACCCAAAAAGTAAAGTACTTGCCTGTTATTACTGTGAGGTGACTAAATTCTTTGTATTTTCAGGGTTTCTTTTTGAAATCCCTGTCATTCATTGATTAAAATATCAAATAATTATTTCTATTTACTCTGTTTTTCCTGGCATAGGAAATCTGGAGGCACTAAAGGGAAGGGAAACTAGGTATGTCAGTGACTAAATCAAACAAAACACCCCAAAGATTAAAATTCAGCCAGATAATATCACAATCATAAAAAACTGATTTTTTAAAAATGAGTTAATATTCATGGCTAAACTCAGAAACTTCATAATGACAGCTGAAGTCGAAAAATGCATATCTCAGGTTGAGACATTGTAAGTCTCCTCTCTTGATTCATAATTTTTTATTAGAGGAACACTGACCAACAGTTTCTATTGCAAACTGTGCATTTTCCTCACTCATTCTGAAAAAATCACAAAAAAATTGCTAGGAAATATTTCTATAAATTTCCCTTGATAAAAATGAAACAAACCTATTCGGAGACTTATTAAACTTTGCCATTGAGATGAGCATTTTCTGCTTTTGGTCATTTATACTTCAATTTGCCCTCTAATTCAAACTTCCGCAAGAGAAGCTTTGAGTGAAGATCCTCAGGCTTTTGAGCAGAGAGTTCAAAATTCAAGGACTTTAAGTACTTTTATACTTAATCCTTTTGATGGACTATTTTCAAAGTAGTAGTTATTCAGCGATTCGAGACCATAACAATTAACAGAACATCTGCCTCTGATATGGTTGCAGCTTTCAAAGACTGAAAACTAGAGGGGCTAACCAGGGTGGCAAGTCAAGTTCAATTTCAAAATTCCCTGACTTTTCCCTGACTTTTCCCTGACTTTACAATAAAATTCCCTGACTTTTTGTAGGCAAGAGACCGCGACTTTTTCTGAATACGATTAAATTTCCTGACTTTTTAAAGTCATCGACGCGCAGTTGCACTCAGAATGTTGTGGGTAAATTCGGTGCTGAATAATTGAATGAATTATAGCCTGGAATGCACATCTTTAACTTATTTTGATAAAAAGAGATAACCATTTCACAATCAAAGAAAATTCAGAAAAAAAAATTACACACATTAATTAAAATTTTAAATTTTCATTTAACTTCTTAATAATGTATGAAAGGGAAGGAGTGGCGTACGATGAATCAGTCTCTGTATTAAAATCACTGAAATCGGTCAGCTGCAAAAGCTATGAGATTGTGCCGTAATAGCTACAAAATTTCGTCCTAAGATAATAACACTAGCCATTCAGGGAGTACTTTGTAGAAAGATGCTGAACATGGTATGAGGGAGCAAAAACAGAAAGCAAGAAAACAAGATTTTGAACACAGAAAAAAGTTCATAAATTTATTAAATTAAAAGGAACAAATAAACTTATAGGTCTGGGAGATCAAGAAACTAGCACTTATATTGAAACAAATTAATGCACTTAATGCATTTAGAAGAGACACATTTAGAACAACAGATCAATGAAATCATAAAAGTAGTAATGATCTGAGTATGAGTGAACAAGAATACCTAATTGAATTAATTAAACAAAACATAGCGAAACTGATACATTTAGTATACTGAGCATAAAAAAGTGGTCAGAGATCCTGAAGATCAAAAAAGTATTGCTATTTTTGATACAGGCAAACAATAATGCTCGTACGAATTAAATACTTTGCCCTCATGAGAAAAATAATTGAAGAAATATTTGTATTTTCACTACAAAATATTGGGAAAAATGGTTACATTTCAAGTGTGAATATGCAGACGTCTGGAACTGAATTTACAACAATGCAGAGACAGGAATGACTTGACACATCCAATAGGTCCGCCGGTGATATCAACTGAGCATCTTTTTCATTCCCGGAGATGAGAAAAAGAAAAGAACTGAAGTATTCGAAACTTACCTGAGCACATCCTAGAGCTTTGTCTCCAACAATCCGAAATTCGGACAGTTCAGTTCAGCACCAGCACCACTTCATTTACGATGTTAGGTTAGGAGGATTTCACCGCCCAGCCATGCAGTTGCACCAACCTTACATGTTTTCTACCAAAACACGGCAGATTCGAACTATGCATAGTATACACCACGATCTGCGCGGACCTGACTCGAGGTTATTAATAAAATTGTTTTTATTGGTACACGGTTGTCAACGATTCCCGATCCGCGCGTGTTTCTGTTAGTTCCCCCTACCGAAAGCCGCCGGGCGCAACGAAATAACCGACAGGATCATTCTTTTAGTGTGCATAGGTTGGTAAGTCACAACGATGACGGAGGAGTGGGGGACCGACGAAAAGGAACGACACCCAACGGAGTCGGACGGAAATGACCGATCGTGGAACACTGTTGCCATGTGGAGTATGGAACGCCGTTAGTGTCAAAACCCTTTTCTTGCGCGCGCGGAATTTTTTCTGGCGCGCGGAATTTTTTTTCGGCGCGCGGAAAGAAAAAACCCGTTTTCGATGAAAATCTCTGAATTTCCGGATTCCGCGCCGGTATTCGATATATTTGCGCCGTTTGTGTCAAAACTATTTTTTCCGGCGCGGCGCTCCAAATCTGTTCCGCGCGCGGACTTTTCGATATATCGATTCCTGCTCGCCGTTTGTGTCAAAACTATTTTTTCCGGCGCGGCGCTCCAAATCTGTTCCGCGCGCAGAATTCTCGATATATCGATTCCTGCTCGCCGACTGTTTTTTCCGGCGCTGCACCAGAAAATAATTCCGCGCGCCACTTTTTCGATATATCGATTTTTCTGCGCGCGGAGAATATTATCTCTCTTTTGAACGATTTCCATTATCGATCCTCTGCGTGCCCCTGCCGTATTTGGGTCGCGGTCGTGTAAACAAACGCAGATTGATAACACAAATGATCCAAACAACTCGAAATCTCTTAATTTTAATTAATTTAAATCCATTTTCGACTTCAACCAAGCATTTGGCAATAATATTCATCGTATTTTACAACCTGGAGCCACGGCCTATCGGCTCATTTTAAGGTGCATTCTGAAAATCAGTTTTACAAGTCCAATGTCCAAACCCAGACTTTCTTCTTTTACTTTTTTTTAACCATTCTCTTTTCACTTTCGCCTCAAATCAAATGTTTTGCAGTTTTTTTATCTTAAGTAAGTGGTCCTGAATTCATTCAAGAGTTAGAAGTTCACGATTTATTTAGTATTATAGCCTTTTGACCTCTTAAGCTTTATCGATATGATCTCATGTAGTTCGAGGTTTCTTTGGCCCAAACCAAGTGATTACTTACACATCTGATGTGAGTCTTATGGCTCTTCAAATTCGCAGTGTAGAATTAAATCAGAGACTACAGTTACTTAATCCAGTTCTGCTCTCTTGTTCAATGTTTGTCATAAGTGTTTGTTCGTGTCTGTTCTTTATAAGTGACCACTGTAGTGCGTATACACAGTTATGCTATCGGTACAGGTATTATTTCTTGTTTTCTACAGTCAGGACTTTCTCTTAAGCGCAATAATTTACCAAAGAAATTCACCTAGTTGCGTAAATAATTTGGTGTATAGATATTCTGTTAATGTCTCCTTGCGGTGATGCAAAGTTTCTGAGATCTGTCATAAGTGGATTTTGCATTTAGACGGTCACTCTTGCCTGATAAAATTACTGCTCTAGCAGCTTCAAATTTATACTTTGATCTCTGATTCATCACTAAATGACACTCGTGCGGTGTCATTTATCTTTAATCAGTTCAAAGCTATTTCGACAATGAATCATCAAAGGTCCGATCGAAGAAGGAATTTTCTGGTGAGTGCTGCGGCTGAACCGACATCACAACTCTACTATCGAAAGCATCAACCAAGACATGATCATTCGTCTGGAAGTGGAAATATTTTGCAACTCATCAGCAGGCCGATTATTGAAGGCTTAGAGCAACCCGACAAGACAACAAATTCCGATATATTACATGGAGAAGATAGGGCTATGTCTTTTCATATCGGGCTGACATAGTTTCAATAATCAGGTAGCTGGTAGTTTAACAGGTAAGATTTGTAAAGTCACTTAGGTATCACAAGTTACATTCGTATCTCTTGTGGAACAGTGTTTGTAGGTATGCTTACCTTTGTGGAGATTAATTGATAACAAAACGAGCATATCGATGTCATAGCCTAACTAGAAAACCATGTACGTAGATTTACAAAGTTTCAGACTTTCTGTTTCTCTTCGATTATAAAATCATGCAACGAAATGTTAGAAATGTCATCCCCAGATAACCTTAACCATGTTCCTGACTTATTCTTATGGGAGGATGTAATTCTATGTCTTTTCAAAATCCTTCCATCCGTCTGTACCTGAGAAATTCAGTAAATCAGCCGACTTTCGGACTTTTAACCAGAATCGTCGGCATCTTTACAATTGAAATGATTCTTAGGTGTTTTTGAACAAAGGCATTTTATTAAAATTTTTGTTGGACAGGTTTGATTCACCCTGAATTCTTAAATAGAGAGAAAAAAAATATTTTCTTCACTCTAGAAAGACATGAAACTGACCAAGCTGTAGGTAAGTAAGCAGTTTTTGATTACTTCATTCCATGAAATGTGATGAGCCTTGTTGCTGCAGGAAACACAACATACTAGCAGGAATCCTCAAATAAATTTTCTATCTTGTACAATATCTGTTGATACTTAAGTATTTGATGATACCTACGCAGTACAAAATTTCTGAAAAGACACTGGGAATACCAGCAGAGTTATCTCAAAATTTTCTCTCAGGAACAAAACTAAAAATTGTGGAAGTTTCCTAAGAATGCTCTGAAGACAAATTTACGTATTATTAATAGATGAAGTGTAGCCTGCTACATATCATGTCGTATTCCTCTTCAAATATACATGCAGGTGAGTAGATTTTGAAATTTTGAGCGCACAATTTGCTTAAGAAAGAAGCGAGCACTACCATGATTTCCACTTACCATTACCACTTCCTCATAAATTTTTATAAGTTGATGCTTTTGAAAGTTGAGTTGTGATGTCGGTTCAGCCGCAGCACTCACCAGAAAATTCCTTCTTCGATCGGACCTTTGATGATTCATTGTCGAAATAGCTTTGAACTGATTAAAGATAAATGACACCGCACGAGTGTCATTTAGTGATGAATCAGAGATCAAAGTATAAATTTGAAGCTGCTAGAGCAGTAATTTTATCAGGCAAGAGTGACCGTCTAAATGCAAAATCCACTTATGACAGATCTCAGAAACTTTGCATCACCGCAAGGAGACATTAACAGAATATCTATACACCAAATTATTTACGCAACTAGGTGAATTTCTTTGGTAAATTATTGCGCTTAAGAGAAAGTCCTGACTGTAGAAAACAAGAAATAATACCTGTACCGATAGCATAACTGTGTATACGCACTACAGTGGTCACTTATAAAGAACAGACACGAACAAACACTTATGACAAACATTGAACAAGAGAGCAGAACTGGATTAAGTAACTGTAGTCTCTGATTTAATTCTACACTGCGAATTTGAAGAGCCATAAGACTCACATCAGATGTGTAAGTAATCACTTGGTTTGGGCCAAAGAAACCTCGAACTACATGAGATCATATCGATAAAGCTTAAGAGGTCAAAAGGCTATAATACTAAATAAATCGTGAACTTCTAACTCTTGAATGAATTCAGGACCACTTACTTAAGATAAAAAAACTGCAAAACATTTGATTTGAGGCGAAAGTGAAAAGAGAATGGTTAAAAAAAAGTAAAAGAAGAAAGTCTGGGTTTGGACATTGGACTTGTAAAACTGATTTTCAGAATGCACCTTAAAATGAGCCGATAGGCCGTGGCTCCAGGTTGTAAAATACGATGAATATTATTGCCAAATGCTTGGTTGAAGTCGAAAATGGATTTAAATTAATTAAAATTAAGAGATTTCGAGTTGTTTGGATCATTTGTGTTATCAATCTGCGTTTGTTTACACGACCGCGACCCACATACGGCAGGGGCACGCAGAGGATCGATAATGGAAATCGTTCAAAAGAGAGATAATATTCTCCGCGCGCAGAAAAATCGATATATCGAAAAAGTGGCGCGCGGAATTATTTTCTGGTGCAGCGCCGGAAAAAACAGTCGGCGAGCAGGAATCGATATATCGAGAATTCTGCGCGCGGAACAGATTTGGAGCGCCGCGCCGGAAAAAATAGTTTTGACACAAACGGCGAGCAGGAATCGATATATCGAAACTTCCGCGCGCGGAACAGATTTGGAGCGCCGCGCCGGAAAAAATAGTTTTGACACAAACGGCGCAAATATATCGAAAACCGGCGCGGAATCCGGAAATTCAGAGATTTTCATCGAAAACTGATTTTTTCTTTCCGCGCGCCGAAAAAAAATTCCGCGCGCCAGAAAAAATTCCGCGCGCCAGAAAAAATTCCGCGCGCGCAAGAAAAGGGTTTTGACACTAACGGCGTTCCATAGTGGAGGAGGGACGGAACTCTGTTTGCTACGTAATGTACACGTTAGTTCATAAGATGCGCTGCGCTGATGCGCTACGAAAATTCCCTGACCGCGGCAATAATTCCCTGACATTTCCCTGACTTTTCCCGGTCACTCAAAATTCCCTGACAATTCCCGGTTTTCCCGGTTTTCCCTGACGCTTGCCACCCTGCTAACGTTTTTCATTTCGAGAGTACCTACACCAGAAGTCTACTTTCAAGCTTGCTGATCATCTTCAATTCTACTGTTTCTCTCCGCTTGATGAACAGAAACACCCACTAGGCCATCAATCTGGGGCAAGTCTCTCGCAGAAGAACCCATCAGAAAAATAAAGACTGCTTTGCAATACTGTGCCATGATTTGTCTCGATTCAAAATGTAAGTGATGGTAATCATAAATTTCCACTTGAAACTGTTTGCAGATGAGAGCGAATGGATGCTAACATGATACGCCCCAATCACAGAGCTACTTAGCGACGACCGTTGAAAAAAACATTAAAAGAACTCTTAAATTTCTAAAGGACAACTCTTCAAAAAACTGTTAGAACTTTCGTATTAGAAAACCCTCTTTGGCTATTTTTTGAGTAAAATTTACGAGAAGTATTTGAGGAAAAGAGTGTGAAAAAACTCTTAAAAATCGACTGTAGTTTTTCAACACTAAAAATTTTAAAAAACTACGATGATATTTTCAGAGTTTTTTGAACGCTTATTTCTCAAATTTTACTTAAAGATTAGCCAAAAAGGGTTTCCTAATACGACAATTTTGACAGTTTTTTGAAGAGTTTTTGAAATTTTTTTTAAAAATGTCATTGCTATTAGGACTCATCATTTCGGCTTCCTGACATGACATGAACCATTGGCTTGATCTCATGCAAAATAAGTAGAAGATTTTGTTGATTGTCTCACCTTTGACACTTAATTTCTTGACATTTTCTGTCAGATCCTCTGTTGAGTTTTCGCCGAGCTCCTCTTTTTCTTTTTCCTCCAAATCTTTCACTAAGGATTCATTTTTCCCGCACTTTGGGCATACTTTGAGCTTACTGGCACAGGGGCGACAGATAGTGTGATACGCCTCAAGAACAGTCCTCTGGTTACATTTGGTGCAATTGGCTGGTTTGGTCAGAAGTTTATACTTTTTGTACTTAACTTTCCAGTCAAGAATTCCTTTGCATCTGAGGCATACGTTCACAATATTTTTGTTGACAATCTTAATGGTCTGCGGGGTTCTGTCATGCAGGGTGTTTTTGAAAGCGACAGAATTTTTATGCTTTTGAGGTCTGGATCTGCTCAAGTTTCCCTTTTGAGAGCTCATTGTACATCTGAATGAATTGGTTTGAAATCTGAAACTAATTAAACGAACCAAATATGTTTAAATGAATAAAATAGATACACGACTTTCCTGTAAAATAATTGAGAATGATCTATAAACCCAGTACCTAAGAATTATCATTTCTTGCATTTCTTCAAGTAGTTTCTTCAACGTTGATGTGACACTAGGGTGATTCTACGAAATAAAGGATACAGGGTGAAAAAAATGAAAAATGTATATGGACGGTGAAACTACCTGACCACGTATCTCGTTTCCGGTGTTTAAAAATCTCCGCTCCCTTTATATTTTTTTGAAGGACAACGAATCGATATTATTTCTTTTTGAGGAAACCTATGAATATTTTTCCTTGAAATTTTCAGAAGTTTTAGATCAAATTACAAAAAAAATTATCTGAGGAATTGGTAGACAAATATTCAAAAATTTTCCTGAAAATTAGTAACTTGCCAGGGGAAATTTGACAACGCCTGAAGGCTCATACGGCGTTCCTTAGCACGGCAGATCATTCCTTGAAGTTTATGCAGAATTTTCTTCGCACAAAGAAGAAAAATCAAGGCAGTTTTAAAGAATTCCCATTGGGTAGTTTTCCATTCAAAAAATAATGTATGACACGAAGCTTGCAATGTCACAAATCGAGTCATAGACACTATTAGTGCCACGTCACAGAAAAGCGATGTTTATCGATCATGTATCGATTTTTTTGCTTTGGTAGCATTGAAAGTGGTTATGCCGAAGTTGTTGTTTGGATCCAATTCGATATAATGGAGAATCCCTATGATGACGTTGCCACTAATAGCATCTATATGATTGCAGACTTACACCGTCGACATATTATTTACACAAGGATGTCAAAGGAAAAACAAGACCTGCCTGCCATTAGCGTCTGCTTAACCTTCTCATACTTAAAGCTAAATTGTTGCTGAACAATGATGCATGGGGCCCCTCCCATAAATAATTTAAATGATTCAAAAGACATATTATGTCGACTGACGATTGCCTAGGGATCATTTCTGCAAAAACATATTGCATTAAAACCAATCAGTGAAATAAAGATGAAACCTGTGGCATTAAATTTTAAGGAACATATTCAAGGACTTACAATACAATGTAGTTTCACTGAAGCTCTGATATCATGAACTCCTCGGCAGGTTTGAGCTGAAGCGAGCTTCGGAAGCTAGTTTAAAAGATGGAAATACTTGGTCATTTGATGTAAGGTAGTTGAACATAAATGTATGAAACTGATAGAAACTTTTGAAAAAATGCAAGCATCCACTTATAGATGAAACCAACTGCAAAAAATGAAAATTTATGATGAGCACGTTGATACATTTACAACTGGCTTAACCTAAAATTGGATAAACAAACATCAACATCGTGTACTACTGTTGTCAAGTGGTACGTAAAATTCTTGATTGGCTAGTTGCCGCTCGAAGAACTGGCGGTATTATTCAAAAAAGAGAATTCATTAGCTACTAAGGATCTACAAAGAGGGGGAATATGGGTGCTGTAAGATAGGAAATGGGCACAAGAAAGTACGAAACTTTAAATTTGATAATTCTCCCCCCTTAATTATTCGTTTCGGTCTTCAAGTTAATATCCAGGGGACAGTCTCAGGTTACTCAAAAATTTGATACTAACCATTATTCGTAATTGCTTAATATGAAAGAAGAAATCCATAAGCATCACTATGCGATCGGTTGCTTTTGTAGTTTTTACAGTCCATTTTTTGGTAAACTTGATCCAATTGATATCCTACAGATACTTACCTAATCTACTTATGCAATGTTGGTTATAAGAAACCCTTTTTAACATTCTTTCAAAGACAATTAGATCAGAGAATGAAAATACACCGACTTGAAATCATAAAAATGCCCAAATTTCATAAGAGCTATTGAGGATAGTGCACCTGTTTCAACTTGGGCCTTTCAAGTGTCCCAAAATATTTGTCCTTAGGCACCAAAAAGCTTTTTCTTTACTGCTCAGTTTCTTGTGTCTCTTGGAAATTTTTATTTTTTGGAGTTGGTGCGTTTTCATTCTTGCTGATTGACTACCTTTTTGGGAGTATTTCAACTTTTTCCCAGAAATTTAGTGTTGACTGAAGTTCTTTTTCTAAATTGAAGAAAATGTTAAAATATTTGTTTCCTCCGAGTGAATCGAAACATGAAACTAATTTTAAAAAAGTTAGGTATTTTTATAAATGAGTCTATTTTTTTCTGACATCTTGGCGCCGATGTTGGACATGAGTCAAAAGAAGAAATAAACTGATCAGCCATACCAACTGAATTGCAGTTAGCAGAGGGGAGCCGGGGCAATTGCAAGATTTTCAAAATTGAGCAACTTTCTCTTTGTTTTAAAAAAACTTTATAAATGTATTGTAATAAAATGTACACAATCGTTTTCCTTTCAATTGACAATTTTTTAGTAAGTAGCAATAAGAAAACTATTTGCTATTCCAGGCATGTGATTGTTTGGAGTCGATCTTGGGCCTTTTAAAAAGCCCATGATTTCAGTTGTCTAATAATGCATGTATTCATGTTGTTTTTTTGACTGATCAGTTGCTCAATGATTGAAATTGTTTGCAATGCCTCAACAAATTTCCTTTGTTAAGTGTGTATTTATACAAGGGCAAAATTACCTTCTTTTTTAAAGCCTACTTAAAAGCAAATTATTATTTTAGAGATAAAAAGTAATATGTTTGCCTGTAAAAGGCTTATAGTAAAAGTTATTTTTTGCAATATAACTGGAATTTTATTACCCTGAATAGTCCTTTAAGGAAAATGGGAAAAGACACAAGCATGTGTAACTTAAGATGGGCACTTTTAAAAAATTAGTTAATTAAGCTATCACTAGAACAGATATACTGCTGCATTTCCGAGGTTTTGAGTTTCCAAAAACACCCTGGCTCAACTCAATATATAATTTTTAAAGCAGTGAAGAGAAAGTCACAAGGACGTTTAGATCATACCAAGTAACTGACAAAGATTGGAATTATTCAGGAAGAACAAAAATAATGATGTAATGTAAATTATGGATTTTCTATAATTTCAAAAATTCAAAAATTACACTAACAATATAAAAAATATCACAGGAAAATATAAAAATATGTGTGAGGAGAGAATGTCAGGGTCTGTCAAGCTTCAGACTACATACATACTTAAAAAAAGGTCAAGTAGAAATAGATCCAGATCAGATCAAAGCAATCAAGGAATTATTTCCTCCTACCGACAAGAAAGGCTTGCAGAGGTTTCTCAGCACCATAAATTATCTTGCATCTTTCATTCCGACATTAGCTCTCAAAACTGAAAATCTGCGTAAATTGTTGAAGAAAGATAGCCTTCGGCAATGGGCACTTAATCATCAAACAGAGTTTGACAACCTGAAAGATTTAATATGTAATGTGCCGGTTCTTGCAAATTACGATGCCAAGAAGCCTGTGACCCTGTCTGTCAATGCATCAAAAGATGCTCTTAGTGCTCTTATCAGTCAAATTAAGCGACCAATTTCTTTTACCTCCACTACTCTAACACCTTCACAAATAGTAAGGGTGCAGATAGAAAAAGAATTGCCAGCTATATATTTTTGTTGTAAAACATTTGATCAATTCTTTTATGGTCAAAGAATCTGACCACAAACCATCAACTCTCTTTCGGAAACCTTACAAAGATATCCCCTTAAGACTTCAACATATTATGCTTAAACTTGAACGTTATGATCTTTCTGTCAAGTATGTGCCAGGCAAAAAGTTATTGGTTGCTGATACTCTTAGCAGGGCACCCCTTAAAGAAAATTTACCGGATTCCCTTGAAATTGAGAAGGATTTAGAATACCAAATTGCAATCCTTGATTTTTCCATTGACTTGGCTGTGTCAGAAGAGAAAAAGGAAGAATTAAAAAATGCTACTGCAGATGACGAGGTTTTGAATCTTCTTAAACAATATTATTTTGAAGCTTGGCCCTCAAAACACAAATGTCATGATCTATTGAAACCTTACTTTCAATATAAAGACCAAATTCAGGTGCACAATGGCCTGATTTTCAGTTTAATTGTATAATCATACCCAAATCAAAACGTCCAGAAATCTTCGGAAATATTCATGAAAGTCACTTGGGGTTTAAGGCATGTTTTAAAAGAGCTAAGTCATTAGTTTTCTGGCTGTTCATGAAATCAGACATTCAAAATATTCGCTGCAGTTGTGAAACATGCATGAAAGTCTCCAACAACAATCAGAAACGACCTCTTCAACCACATAAAATACCTAATTTGCCTTTTGAAAAAGTAGACATTGATCTTTTTGAAATCAGCGGCAAAAAATATTTTCTTCTTGTGAACTATTACTGCAAATATCCAGAGGTAGTCTCCTTCAAAAGGGCTTCAACAAGTCAATTTTTAGTAAATGCCTTAATATCCATATCCTCTCGCCATGGCATACCAGTTAAAATTATGTTAGATAATGGTTCACCGTTCAATTCTAAAGAATTTGCACATTTTACATCAGAATGGCAAATTCATCTTGATACTTCCTTTCCCCTATACCTTAAGTCTAATGGCCAGGTTGAAAATACAGTTAGGTCTGTTAAAAACTAATTAAGAAATGTGTTGACAGTGATCAGGATGTTTACTCTGCTCTTTTAAACTCAAGTTTAAAAGAGAAATAGTGTAAAAAATAAACAAACTCGTAGTTATAGACTTTTTGAAAGTATAATGCTGAGGATCGTAGAAATTTTCATTATTTGACACCTAGAATTATCAGAATATTTAGTTTTTGCAAATCAGCCTCACTGTTGATTCCTGTAGCTGAAAGGAGGTGTACTTACATAATAAATAAATAAATAAATAAATGTACCGATTTTCATTGGCAAAGGCTGTTCAGCCAATTTTTTTTTCTTTTCCTTTTTCTCCTTCTTTCCCTTGTGTGATATGGCTTGAAGACCCATATAAATCGTGATTTAGGCTTCACATTTTACATTTAAAGTGTGTAAATTTACATTTACATTAAGCTTTACATTTAAAGTTCTGCAGAGAAAAAAGCTGTTAATATCTGTGTCATTAAGTCGTCTAATCCTAAAGTATGAATTTTGAAGATTATGAATTATGAAGATTGACCTCTCTCATTTTTTGTGTTGCAGCGACCTACAGAGAAGCTTTCTCCCCAATGATGTACTTTACAGAGCATTCTGGTGAATCGACTGATTCACCCATGGAAAGGGAAAGAAAGAGGCAAATCACTGCTCCTTCAAGATACGAAGAAACAGAACCAGATGAAACTGCATCACAGTCAAAGAAAAAGCCCACCAAGTTATCTCAAAAGAAAAACGATCCACAGAAAAAAAATGCTGTCCAGAAAAGTTCAAAAGCAAAATACCAAATCTCAGCATTACCTGTGTACCTGTGTGACAACGTTTTGCCACAAAATCATTCAAGGGTACCTTTTAAACCTATTCATTGTGAAAACGTAGATGAGCATGAGTTACAGAACCTGCTGTGTTCAAATGATAACAATGAGAATGATTTCCACATTGGAGATGAAGAAGGAGTACTTTTCACGGGTGCTATTGATGATGATGACACCTTCTTCGAACTTGGTGAGAACAGCCAAAGATTTGATGAGCCAGAACATCCGCAAGGCGGAGGCTCAGACAATAATGATGATAACCATAATTCATCCAGGAGAGAGGAACCACCAACAACCGAAGACAGAGAAGTGCGTAAATCGGCGGAGGGCGAATTACTCCAATCAACAGAAGATTATGTTCAGCCATATCAAGACGGGTTTATAGCCCTGGATACACGATCAAATTCCGATCAAAGTAGACATGCTGATGACTGATGGTCACCATCTACCTTCAAATTTTGACGGGCCACACTTTTTTGTTCAAAGTATCATCATTGTTCAAAGTATTCATCCATCGCCGTATTCGCATTTCCAATATGGCGAATTACTAAAAAACGTTTCAGAGTATCAGAGTAGTTGTTATCGCGTGCTTTTATTATTAAATCTTGTGTAATTAAGATCATTTATTCTCGGAATTAAAATGGACCAAGAAGATCATCCGCAATTAGTCTTTGTTCACAACAATATTAAAAGTGCAACACCCACAACAGGAAAAGTAGTATTGAATGTTGTCAGGAAAAGTAACCAGCCAAATGCCATTAGTGCACTTATTCAACCCAAGAAAACTATCATTGATACATGAAATACTATTATTTCCCTCTGCATTGTAATTCCACCTTGGCATTTTTATTTTTTCGGTGCTGAAATGGTGGCAAAATTCATATCTCTGAAAGCCCAATTGAGACGTGAGTTGAGGGCGCGGAAATGCCGCATGGGGGATGCAAAGAAAAGTCGCCGTGAGCTATGGTGCTTTGAGGAATTGAAATTTCTTAGAGATACAACGGAGACAAGGATTGGTGTCAGCACCATACGCCTTCGTTACACGCAAATTCGACAGCGTACGTTACACGCAAAACTTCAACATCTTCAGTTTATGGTGCGCTAAGGTAAAACATCTCATCATCCTAAAATCCTTCATTATTTCCCATATCTTTCCTCTACCAATTTTTCCACTCCAACTTTCATACTAAAATTTCCGTAACCAATTTACCTGTAAATTCATTAATCGTAACTTCATTTATCTTGTAATTTCTGTAATACTAAATCTGTTATTTTCCTCAATATACATAGCCGAAAGACTTCAAACGTACTGAGTCCGACTCTTCATTTAATTTCCCTTGAATTCCTTATCTAGAATAAATTAGGTAAGAAGGTGAAAGTTGTTTTGGTTGCAATTCATTTCAATCCATCATAAATTTCTATTAAACTCATCATATTAATTAAAGGCAACCCAAACATCTTCTCACATTGGTGGAGGCACAGTTTTCCTTAAGTACCTCTCGCAACTAAAAAAAGAACTTAAACCCCCCCATTAATCCAAAATTTTTTTTTCTTTCTTTAAAAATCTCCACCAACTACCTCTCGTAACTTAAAAAAATCCCCTCCACAAAACCCTTTTTTTTTCTTGTCCCCTTGACTAAAAGCTCCATAACTGAAAACCTAAGAATTTTATAATTAATTCCCTTTCTATCAACTTCTTTTTCTTCCTATTTTATTTTTAACCTTTTATTTTTATATCCTTTCAGATTATTTGTAAAATAGCCGAAATTTATTCACAACCAGCTGTTTTACATAATTTTCCTTACTTCTTCCGTCTCTATATTTTAATTTATTTTCTTTCTTTCTCAAAATTTATAAAATAACCGAAATTTATTCAAACCCGGTTATTCTACATAATTTTCATTACTTCTTTTCATCTCGATTTTTTTAATTTATTTTCTTTTCTCTTTTCTCAAAATTTTGTAAAATAGCCACCTCACCAGGGTTTATGGGAAAATTGGTTCTGCTCCCAGCAGAACGCGACAAGTACTGTCCACGATTTTCTTGATTATTAATTTAATCCTGAAATAGACGAAACTAGCCCCGAGCCAGCTATCTTACACAATTATTTTTTTTTTTTTTTTTTTTTTTTCTTCTTCTTCTTCTTTCTTTCCTTTCTTTCTCTCAAACTCTTGAACTTTTACACTTTTTAACTTTTATTACTCTATTACTTAACTACCAACACTGAAGCTGTTCCTACAGCCCCGGCAGATGTACTTCCAACCAAACCAATAACTCCTAAAAATATTATCCTTTCCGCAGTCCTCTACGAGATTGGCAGATTAAAATCACTTGAATCACCCACCCCGGTTTTCTTCTACGCCTGGGGACCACAAAACGAAATTGCAATTATTATTCTTTCCTTATATCCAGAATTGAAATCGGATTCAGATCATAATATTGAACTCAATTTTCAACCGAAACTAAGCACAATCAGAATTTCAAAACCTCAAGGCCCACCAATATTTTCTATTGAACTAATGGTAACAGAAGCCGAAGAACTTACTTTCAGCATCCATAAGTAATTTTAAAACTACCTGATATGACCCTACACTTGCAGTTTCAATATGTCCTCTTCTGAAGTTACCATATGCTATTTTAATCAATGCAGTGATAAACAAGTTTTAGACTTTCTAAGCCAAATCCTCCACTACAAACGCGCCCTTCCTCTTTCAAATCAATTTTGCACCTATTTTTCGATAATTGCTTCCGCAAAAAATTGCTCTTACATGCGAAGCAAAATTTACGAATTGTGTAACTCAACCCTTCCGTATCAAAAAAGTGTAGAATCCCTTCTAATTTACGATGGCAAACTCTATTTAATGACCAATGTCACCGAATTTAGCCTAGCCATTGATTTTATCATTACAAATAGTTACGACAATATTTCTCTCTTACATCACTCGACAGACTCAAATTTGACTGATCCAACACTCAATACTTAAAGGTCTATCTGCCTTGCAATGATTTCTATGGAATTTATCCTTTACCACTTAGATCTAATTCTCGAAAGAATAAAAATTGGATACCTACAACCCTCTCTTATAGCTTCCATATCCCTACCATTTGAAAATCAATTATTTTACTCAGAAATTGTCACCAAATGTTGTAATGTCACACAGTGGAACGAAGCATTGACACTTGATACTACTGAAAATTGGATTTCCCTTACAGCCTCAGGACTTTAAGTTTTTCAAATAACCCTCCGAAACTCTCCACTTCTACATTTTTCTTTCTTTACCATTCCCAAACATCTACAAAATTCCTTTCTGCTTAATTTTGTAAGAGACATTTTAACGCTTAAATATTCTCGTCTGCCATCACAATTTTTTCACACAAATTTTACTATTTTTAGTAACTCCCTTAACTGCAAAATTTTAAGAAACACAATTTTTACAATAATTGTTTCCGTTCTTAGTGAAGAACTTCTAGTTACCAACTTTTTGGTTAAAAAAGGTAATTTTATACTTAATCATAACTCCACTATCTTTCTATCAGTAAACTTCGTGATCGATCGTACCCATCCTTCACTTGAACTCACACTACAGCCCGCGATACTTCCCCCCTTCCCCACCCCCTATAATCTCGATTAAACAGTTAACGTCTATGGATTCTTCTATTCAAAATTTCAACCTTACTTCTGACGAATGCTGCATACCATTTTTAACAAATGATTTTTCTCTGTCAAATTGGAAACAAATCTTCACACACCATAACCACATCGCATTTTTAGAGGAAAAATGTTCTGCAAATTTCCATGATTATGCTACAGAAGTTGAAAGATTATTCCTTCATGCCATTACTAATAATCTCCCACTGACTTATAGCCTCTTTCGCCAAGCTCGTGAGAACATTCCCTTATTTTGGCCCTGGACTAAAGTCAAATTTTCACAAAAGGACCAACTTCAACAAAATTTAGAAATTTTAAATACCCTTGAACATAAAATTCATGTTTAATTTTTACCTTATAACTCTTAACATCTGCTAACTTCCTTCTTTCAAAATTTTGTATAACATAACTTTAACCTTCTACCTCCCCCGCTCAACTCAACTATTGATTTTTTTTTCATATCTTCCTCTCAATTTACCCTCATCCCATTCATTCGTCACTCACACAGTCATAAATCCCAATCTGCATCTATTGTTTCAATCTTCCTAAGCGCATCCTACACCCTCCATTTCTCCTCCTCCTCATACCACCACATTAATACATTACCCATATTCACTCCCTTCCATTCAACCGATCACACCCTCTAACCTTCCTTGTTCATCCCTTTCTGCTACTGTCACATCACCCAAAATCGCCACCACAAACCAAAAAGAGCCTCATTCTGCTCTCAACGCCCGTTCAGTGCACACACAACTCAGCAATCACGCTGCAATGGATACTCCCGTAACTGTACCTACGTTCTGGGATGAGCTCCCGCTCGCCGACATATTAAACCCAAAGTTAGACCGCCTCCATTCAGACGTCTTAAACCGACGCGCTCGAATTTGTCTGGAAAAACAACATCTCCGATCGGCCCTTGAAAATCTGTACATACAGATCTTCAAAACGTTCTTCATCGAGTATTTGCTCAGAAACCGAACCCCGGATACAGCCCTTTTCATCAAAGTACGAAACCACTTTGGATTCCCACTACCCAAATCTTCATACGAATCCGATGAAGATTTCGAAAATAGAATTCTCCACCATACAGAAACGGATATCTTATATCAACTTCATACAAATGCCACAAGACGCCGCACCGAAGACTCCGAAAAACATGTACTAGAGTCCATTAAATTTCTTTTTATGTAATGTTTATACCAATTTAGTTATAAGTCACAATGTATCTTTTTCTTCATTTTTCTACTTGGGGGGCATCTTTTTCTTCCTTTCCACTTGTGTAACCTTTTCTATGTGTTTATAAAAAAAAAAAAAAAGCCCGCGATACTTCCCCCCTTCCCCACCCCCTATAATCTCGATTAAACAGTTAACGTCTATGGATTCTTCTATTCAAAATTTCAACCTTACTTCTGACGAATGCTGCATACCATTTTTAACAAATGATTTTTCTCTGTCAAATTGGAAACAAATCTTCACACACCATAACCACATCGCATTTTTAGAGGAAAAATGTTCTGCAAATTTCCATGATTATGCTACAGAAGTTGAAAGATTATTCCTTCATGCCATTACTAATAATCTCCCACTGACTTATAGCCTCTTTCGCCAAGCTCGTGAGAACATTCCCTTATTTTGGCCCTGGACTAAAGTCAAATTTTCACAAAAGGACCAACTTCAACAAAATTTAGAAATTTTAAATACCCTTGAACATAAAATTCATGTTTAATTTTTACCTTATAACTCTTAACATCTGCTAACTTCCTTCTTTCAAAATTTTGTATAACATAACTTTAACCTTCTACCTCCCCCGCTCAACTCAACTATTGATTTTTTTTTCATATCTTCCTCTCAATTTACCCTCATCCCATTCATTCGTCACTCACACAGTCATAAATCCCAATCTGCATCTATTGTTTCAATCTTCCTAAGCGCATCCTACACCCTCCATTTCTCCTCCTCCTCATACCACCACATTAATACATTACCCATATTCACTCCCTTCCATTCAACCGATCACACCCTCTAACCTTCCTTGTTCATCCCTTTCTGCTACTGTCACATCACCCAAAATCGCCACCACAAACCAAAAAGAGCCTCATTCTGCTCTCAACGCCCGTTCAGTGCACACACAACTCAGCAATCACGCTGCAATGGATACTCCCGTAACTGTACCTACGTTCTGGGATGAGCTCCCGCTCGCCGACATATTAAACCCAAAGTTAGACCGCCTCCATTCAGACGTCTTAAACCGACGCGCTCGAATTTGTCTGGAAAAACAACATCTCCGATCGGCCCTTGAAAATCTGTACATACAGATCTTCAAAACGTTCTTCATCGAGTATTTGCTCAGAAACCGAACCCCGGATACAGCCCTTTTCATCAAAGTACGAAACCACTTTGGATTCCCACTACCCAAATCTTCATACGAATCCGATGAAGATTTCGAAAATAGAATTCTCCACCATACAGAAACGGATATCTTATATCAACTTCATACAAATGCCACAAGACGCCGCACCGAAGACTCCGAAAAACATGTACTAGAGTCCATTAAATTTCTTTTTATGTAATGTTTATACCAATTTAGTTATAAGTCACAATGTATCTTTTTCTTCATTTTTCTACTTGGGGGGCATCTTTTTCTTCCTTTCCACTTGTGTAACCTTTTCTATGTGTTTATAAAAAAAAAAAAAAAGCCCGCGATACTTCCCCCCTTCCCCACCCCCTATAATCTCGATTAAACAGTTAACGTCTATGGATTCTTCTATTCAAAATTTCAACCTTACTTCTGACGAATGCTGCATACCATTTTTAACAAATGATTTTTCTCTGTCAAATTGGAAACAAATCTTCACACACCATAACCACATCGCATTTTTAGAGGAAAAATGTTCTGCAAATTTCCATGATTATGCTACAGAAGTTGAAAGATTATTCCTTCATGCCATTACTAATAATCTCCCACTGACTTATAGCCTCTTTCGCCAAGCTCGTGAGAACATTCCCTTATTTTGGCCCTGGACTAAAGTCAAATTTTCACAAAAGGACCAACTTCAACAAAATTTAGAAATTTTAAATACCCTTGAACATAAAATTCATGTTTAATTTTTACCTTATAACTCTTAACATCTGCTAACTTCCTTCTTTCAAAATTTTGTATAACATAACTTTAACCTTCTACCTCCCCCGCTCAACTCAACTATTGATTTTTATTTTCCTATCTTCCTCTCAATTTACCCTCATCCCATTCATTCGTCACTCACACAGTCATAAATCCCAATCTGCATCTATTGTCTCAATCTTCCTAAGCGCATCCTACACCCTCCATTTCTCCTCCTCCTCATACCACCACATTAATACATTACCCATATTCATTCCCTTTCACAATTTCAACCAATCACAGCCTCTAACCTTCCTTGTCCACCCCTTCCTCCTGCCGTCAAATTGTTCGAATCGCCACCAGAATCCAACGACGCCACCAGAACCCAACAAGAGCCTCATTCTGCTCTCAAACCCTGTGCTACGAACATTCTCCACTTTTCGTTCATTACTCCAAGTCCACAAAATACAACCATGGACACATTAGTTTCAACCACACAGTTTTGGGATGACATCCCAATTCTTCAGCTAATAAACCCATCAATCCACAAACTACACACCGTAGTGACAGACGCAGCTTACCAAACGTATCTGGCCGAACAAAAACTTCGATCATCTCGTGAATCCTTGTATTTGCAAATTTGGAAATCGTTTTATATGGAGTACCTGCTAACTTACAGAACACCGGACGCGGCCCTCTTCATCAAGACGCAAAGAGAATTCACTTACCCTCTACCTAAGTCCCCTTACGAATCAGATGAGGATTTCGAGCGCAGACTCCTTTCCCTCTGTGAATCTGATATATTATATCAGATCCACACCAACTCTACATTTTATACATACTCTCATTGTACCCCCCCTCCCCTATATTATTTATTAGCGTATTTTTAAGCGTATATAGTCTATATTCTTATGTTTATACTCCTTTAGTATCAAATCCCTCTTCATTTAACAAACATTTCATATATGCCTAATTGCATTTTGTATATACTCTCATTGTACCCCCCCCCCTCCTCTATATAATTTGTCAACGTATTTTTAAGCTTATATAGTCTATATTCTTATATTTCTACTTCTCTTGGTGTCAACATTTCCTTCATTTAACAATATCTCATATATGCTTAACTATAATACTCTCATTGTACCCCCCCCTCCCCTATATTATTTATTGGCATATCTTTAAGTCTATATAGTCTATATTCGCATATTTATACTTCTTTTGTTGTCATAATCTCCTTCTTTCACCAAATATCTCATATATGCATATCTACATTTGTACATACTCTCATTGCACCCTCCCCCCTATTGAATTTATCCGCAATCCCTGAGCTATGTAGTCTATATCCTTAATTTTTTTTTTCTTTTTCTCCCCCCTTTTCGCTGTAACTTCCCTTAACTTATAGGATACTCATATATACCTATCTACGCCTCTATACTTACTCTTGTTACATCTCTTCCCTCTGCTTTTTACACATAGCTACTCATATTTTCATTGTTACATCTACACTCCTCTGTATCGTCTATAAATTACTCTAAAAATTTACATTTACCCATCTAAATTTCTTACATATGCTTATGTACACCTCTATGCATTTACTCTAACTTCCCTTCTATGTACTTCCCTATACATTGTATTGCTACCCTTTACTCACTTACCCATTTTTCCTTATGTAATTATCATGTGTCCTTCAATATATTTTACTGTAAATCCAAGATTTGTCATATCACTTATAACAGAAACTTTGCTCCTCTGTGTGCGATGCTGGATTCTTTGGGAACGTTCCAGATTGATGGACACACATTTAATCCTGTGGTACCAAAATCACAGTTACAGATTGTGCTGATAGGTGAAGATACTCTCGAGGTCGATGGCGTTGCTCCCGACCCGTACTTAGTCACATTGTCCAACCTTCGTGACACAGTTGTCTTTTTATCAAACGGCAACACCCCCGTGCAGTATCGGAAATACTTCCATGAACGTAACCCTTTACCAGGAGCGCGATGGACTAATCAGCACCGTCTACTGAATCCTGACCAGATAATACCTCCTGGCTATTCAAATGCTGATCTTTTAAATGACCTTCGCAAGTTACGTGATTATGCGGATTGTCGGCCTCCTGTGGTGTAGTGGTTGTAGCGCTGGCTCTACAATCAGGAGGTCCCGGGTTCGATTCCCGGCTAGGCGACCCGAGTTTGATGGTCTCAAACAACGGTTGCCTGGGGCTGGTACATGGTAGGGACGGAGGGGGGAGGGGCTCTAACTGGAAGCGCAAGGATTACCACTTGTGTGGTATTTGAAGTTGGAAAAAAAAAAAAAAAAAAAAAAAATATCTTTACAAATATGCATAATTATCTTCTATGTATCCCCTTATTTATCACATTATTTCACCTTGCATTTACTCTCCATATTCTATTTATCCCTTGTTCATCATCTCCTGTGATCTATCGTAAAATTGCAGCCCTACCGACTGGCTCAGGCACTTATACCTTACTCTTAGATATAACTATTTTATTCTCCCTTCTACCTTATTTCTATCAATATCTTACATACTTATAATGTTTTCCTTCAAATTTATACTTTAACATATAATGTCTATTAATTTCCTACTACTTTTCTTGTGTACTCCTTGTGTCGTTACTTATAAATTAATTCGCATTACTCTTATATCTTAACTCCTTATATCTCATAATTACACTATTTTATTCACTACTAATACCCACCATTATTCTCATATACCCTTATAACGTTTGAAGTTACTTCTAAAATTACTGTCATTTTATTCTACATTTTACTTAATACTTTATTCACCTCTACTTTCTTCACAGTTTTGTCAAAAATGCATTTATATTTAACTTCCCTCTTGCCGATTTTTCAACTAACTGTCATTTGTATTTCTTCCTTGTTTCGACCTATATTCATCATTGTATTGGTTACTGCATCTTGTCTCTACGCATTGTATTGGTTACTACATTTTGTCCTTCCGCCATTTCGCTGAGTCCCTCCCCCATTATTCCTCCAATTGCTTCCACGACCCCTGTTCTACGCCATTGTTACACCCTACCCTTGCTCATTATTGGATCCACGTTTCTCACGCCACACCCCTCCCCACGTTTTGTCAACCAGTCTCACCTCCTCTTCCACTCACTCGCACCCTCCCCCCCGCCCACCTTCCCCATTCACCCTTTGCGCCTACCTCTTAAGTTGTTATGTCGACTTCCTCTACATAACACACGATGCTCGTGCATTTTATGCCCTCGCCATCAATTTTGAAAAGTACTTCATACTTTTTCTTTGGCCCCGGAGGTGTGAGGTCAATAATTCTGTTGCTAACCGAAGTCTCTGTTGCTAACTGAATTCTTTCCCTCGCCTTTCTTGATGAGTCACCTCAAATCAATAACGTAGGCGCCGAAATTCTTCATGCGATGACGAATTCATGTCCTGCGCTGTCAAGCGTCCGAGATGTCCTCAGCAAATCTCGATGCGCTCTTGACTCAATCTTATTTTATCCTTCTTACTTAAAGCATCTCTGCTCCAAACCCAGGGTTGTGCCCTCAAGCACTATGCCACAATTTAGTGGTTTCGATTGAGTCTCGTTAAGGCTCCGGTCACAATTTAGTGACTGCGACGGAGTTTCGTTACAACTCAAACCTCGACGGTGTTACGTACAACACAAATAGTCCGAGTACTTTACACTCACTTCGTTTTACACGCGTTAAGTGTTAATTCGGTGGTAACACGTAAGTTACATTCGGACGCGTACGTTACACGCAAATCCGACCGCGTTCGTTACACGCAAATTCGACAGCGTACGTTACACGCAAAACTTCAACATCTTCAGTTTATGGTGCGCTAAGGTAAAACATCTCATCATCCTAAAAATCCTTCATTATTTCCCATATCTTTCCTCTACCAATTTTTCCACTCCAACTTTCATACTAAAATTTCCGTAACCAATTTATCTGTAAAATTCATTAATTGTAACTTCATTTATCTTGTAATATCTGTAATACTAAATCTGTTATTTTCCTCAATATACATAGCCGAAAGACTTCAAACGTACTGAGTCCGACTCTTCATTTAATTTCCCTTGAATTCCTTATCTAGAATAAATTAGGTAAGAAGGTGAAAGTTGTTTTGGTTGCAATTCATTTCAATCCATCATAAATTTCTATTAAACTCATCATATTAATTAAAGGCAACCCAAACATCTTCTCACACTCTTGGTACTACTGAGGTAATTCTAGCCCTCTCTCGAAATTTGTAAACAATATTCTGTGCTTTCGGATTGTTATCTTAGAAATTTAATACTTTTTAGTTGATTAAAAAAAACTTTATTGTACCTGAATTGACCTATACTATAGCCTCACGGCTCCCATGTATCAAAATGTAATAAATAAATAAATAAATTAATTAATAGAATGGAAATTGTATAAGTATTTTAAATGAATAAAAGCGTAGGCTCTGAGATATAGAGGCCCCCTCACTTCCGGAATGTTGTTGTTTTCGATTTTCGACAGTGGTGCTAGTTTCCGTAGTTTCTCGAATGGCTGCCGGAAGTCGGATTTCGTACTCGGATTTGGCATTTCATTTAACGCGTTTCTAGTAGTTTGAAGAAGTCCTTTTTTTTTTCTCAATGGTCGCATGTCGTGTCAGGAAGTGTTCATGTGGCATCGTGTTCAGTTCATCGTTTATTTGAGCAAATTCGGCAAGATTATCGAGCGGTTTTCGCGATGTTGCATCAAACATGCACCTGTTTCGGTTCGGTCGGCATGACTCTCACGTGGTCAGTTACTCAATTGAGATTATTTTCGTCGTACTTTGTGAGTGAATTTCGTGTTCTCTGAAATCTATCGTGACAACGGAAGTGGTGCTGAAATGGATTAGCAACAGTTTGTTAGCCTCCAGAACTTGTGACAAAAAGTGCTGTAGGAAGTGTTTGTGATCACCTAAAATGGGTCGTGCTTGCAGTGTCCCTGGTTGTAAGACTGGGTACCGGTCTTGTAAGGAAAAGTTTTCCACATTTTCTTTTCCCGAAAATGAGCAACTGAAGTGTAAGTGGATAAATGCCATTCATCGGTCACGAGACTTTGAAGTTACCAAGAACACATGTGTTTGCATTTTGCACTTTAAAGAGTCACAAATCATTCGAACTGTGAAGAAGAAAAATGCAGGGATTGAAGAAATTGTAGAACTCGAGCGGCCAAGATTAACTGATGATGCTGCTCCCTGCGTTTTCCCGAATCAGCCGAGCTACTTCACTACTGACCCACCAACCAAAAGGAAACCTCCAGAGGATAGACACCAGTCGTTGGTTGCCAGGGAAGAAGCAGAATTTAACGATTGGTGTGCTACGGATGAGATTAAAGACTTTCCAGATTTCCTTAGTAAGTTTCAAAGCAAAATTGCATCCTCAACATTTGATCACAAGATCTACAACGATTTTATTTTGCTTTTTAAAGTCAATGCCAGTTTGAACGATGTCCCGGAAATAATGTGCAGCGTCAAAATTTTTTGTAATCTGAAAAAGCAAGTATATTTCAGAAACAATTGCCTTCCCTCTTCAAGATTTAAAGGTTTCCTTAGCAAAAGTAATGAGCTGAAGTATTGGACTGCATTTGAAAGCCTCATGAGTCATGTGAATGCAATTTCTCCCACAGACATTAGCAGTTTTGCAAATGACAACCAAGCTTTGGTTGAGCAAACGGAACTAATTTTAAAACTCTGGACTCCATCGCCAGAGAACCCCTCGGTTGAAACTGAGTCATCAAAACTTACCAAGTTAAATTTTTTACTAGAGCAGATGAAACTGTTAACATTTATTTGTCCAAGGTACTCATCAAACTTCTTGCTTTGGGCAAGCCTATGGAAGAAAATTTATAACTAATGCCCTCTGATAATACTGATACATCTATTAACTATAGAAATTTGTAGTGGTGTAGAAATTGGGTACCAATACACAGTTGCAATGATCCGGAACCAGAAAAGGAGGGTCAAAGGCCGTTATACAACATCTCCACCTCAATGGATGACCCAGGTCTAATTTTCTCCGATTTATTTCAATTTAAAATAGTCTAAGATTATGTGACTGTAGTGACTTCAATCTCTTCAGTGCCTCTCGTGGCGCGAATTGCATGTGGGCGTAAATTATTTAACTCATATCGGGCCTTAGTAAATAATAACGATCCCGACAAAGTCATGCATATTCAGCTGCAACACATGGAAAAGGACCTGAGAGAGGTTGAGAATGATCTTAAAATAAGAAAAACTCTATTCTCAGGCAATGAGACTGAGCCCCAGAACAGAGAAAGGAGAGGACTTATTAACTCAATAGGGTCAGCCTTGAAGGTAATTGCGGGGACGTTGGATGCATCCGATGCAGAGTATTTCTCTAGCAAAATTGAGCAGATCAGTGAAGGAGCACATGGTGTTTACTAGTTGGCCAGAGAGCAGACATCGATCTTACAAACTACCATCCATACACTCAATGGCTCACTTTCAGACTGGGAAATTAACAGAAAAAAAATCGAGAAGGCAATTAATGAGGGCAATGAGTTAAGCAAGAGACTTGAATCGAATGTGTCTTCCCTTACTGATCAACTCACTGGGAGCAAGCTCTATGCTATGGCAAATTACAAGGATTTGCCCAGCACTTAGAGCAGAAAAAGCGGAAAAAAACTAGATATTATTATTGGCTGTCATTGCCACTGTGTATTGGTACCCAATTCACTACAAATTTAATTGGCACACTACTTTATATAACAAATGGCACAAGGGCGGACGTTTCGTTTTCAGTAAATTTTTTAAGCAGATTTCAAAATGCCTGTTCGCCAATACATTACAAATATGCTCTTAGAATTCTGCAATATCTGTATCATACCCGAGACTTAAGGCTTCAATTCAATGGAAATGGTGATGTAAAATTAGACGCTTATGTAGACTCAGACTTTGCTTCAGATCTTGTTGATCGTAAATCTACCTCTGGAATTTTGATAAGAATAAACAACACGCCCATACTTTGGAAATCTCAAACACAAAAAGTCGTATCAATCGCCACGTCTCATGCAGAGTACTATGCTCTTTCTGAATGCGTTACAGAACTATTACCCATCAAAGGGTTGTTAACCGAGTTAGGAATAAATTTTGATCATCCTGTTCCAATTATTGAAGACAACAAAGGTGCTTTCGAACTTGCCAGAAACGGTGAATTTCACGAAAATATATTTGCATCTTACAAATGCAAATGCAATGTATTGCATCTTACAAATTTTCTAGGAAATCCATCAAATGGTGGAGCAAGCTGTTTTTCTGGTTGTTAGAAACCTCAATCGTAAATAGTTATTTACTATACAACATGCATTTGCAAGATTCAGGCAAGAGTAAAATCGAGCACTGTGATTTTAGGATGAAACTAATCAATGATCTTGTTGTAGACATTCGGAACACCACCAGACTAAAAGTTGGGAGACCGACCAGCAGAGATAGAGAGGAGAGACTAGATGGCAAACCTCATTTTTTGGCAGCAAACCCATCAAAAAATACCAAGGACTGTGCAGTTTGTAGGAACCGAAAAATTCATCATGGTCGCAAAGAAACGATTTATTTTTGCAAAACTTGCATGCGCAGGTCTGGATTGCATCCAGGAAAATGTTTTGAGAGATACCACACTTTGAACAAATATAAGACAACCTAATAGTATGTTTCAGCTGTATAAAAGTTCAAAATTGTGTTGAAATGCAAAAAACTGTACCGAAAAGCAATAAACTTGATTTTTCCGATAATCTAGTCTTATTTGGCATTAAAAACTCCATCCGGGAGGGGGGGGGGGGGGGGCACAACAGTGCAAAAAATTCCGACCGGAAAGGGTTAATACAACTATCCAGAGACAGAAATCATATCAAGGTAAATATAAAGAAAACAGATTATTTCATTGGAAGTGAAATGGAGTTTTGCCATGAGTAAAAGGTACTATGCAGCCTAAAAAGTATTCTTCACGCTCACAATACAGACTTCCTTCCTATAGATAAATGAAAGCATGTCAAGAAAATCACTGGGATATTCTTTTTTTTTTTTTTTTCAGGCAGGGGAGATCACGAAACAGAGATCAATGATGCATTTATCTACATGCTATCGCATGACAATATGCCATTTCCTGCCATTTTTTGGAATATTCCAGGTCGCGGCAAAATGGTGAGGATGTTGGATTCGAAATATAAAGTCTTCAAAATGGAAGCACAGAAACGCCTAAAAAATGCAGAAACTATATGCTTGACAAGTGACATCTGGAAGGACAAACAGAATAACCGCCATTTCCTCTCAGTCACCGCACATTATATAGAGGGATATCAATTGAAAAAGGTCATTTTGGATGTAAAACATATGAAGACAGGCATAAGGAGATAATTAGAAAGAACACATTAAGAATGCTTTGGCAGATTGGGAAATTTCACTAACTCATGATGGTGCGAGTAACATGGTCAATGCTGCAACGCAACTTATGGGCCAGTCATACAGGCACTTGTGTTGCGCCGCATACAGGTTAGATCTAGTTGTAAAAGCAGCCCTTGAAAGTAGCGAGTTTATTCAGGGTGCTATTAAAAAGACTGAAGTTCAAATTGAATGGTTTAGACTTGTGGTTGGAAGTGGGCCTGCTGGAGATGATCTAAGAGCAGCTCAAGGGGAGAAAGTCTAGAAAATTCAGTAACAGCATGGTCAACAGGATGCTGAAAATTCCGTTGTCAGAGAAGGATAGAAATGAGGAATTACAGAAAATCCTTGGAATTGCTGAAGTGAACGGATATGTAGAGGAACAAATTTTAAAGCTTATGAAGAAGGTGAGTTACATGAGTCGGGTGCAGCAGATCACAACATTGGAGAGGATTGAACAAGTTAAGCCTTTCGTACCACTGACATTCCATCCAAAACTTTTCCAGAAGTTCAGGAAAATTCACAAGAAATTCTATTTAAATGTGGTACCGGTTAATAAGTTTAACATCAAATCATTCTATAATGGAGATCTTACGGATAAAAATCCTAATTTGAAGAAATCAGGCATTTACCAAATGGAATGTCAAGATTGTGACAACGTTTGTGTTGGTTTGACAAAGAGAAATATCATCACTAGAGCCAAGGAACATCTTAGAAACATAAATAATGAACAAGTTGACAAATCATCAGTTGCAAAATATTGATGTGAAGAGTCCCATAGGATCAAGGAAGAACCTGTGCTTTTAAAAGAAGTTAATCGTCCAATTGATTTACCAATGCTAGAGAAAATTTTCATTCTCAAGAGGAGAGCTAGGTTGATGAATGAAGATCTTGAAGGGCTGGACAACCCACTACTCTCTGTCCTAGTTCCGGAATCTGACTGAGGGTGCGCTGCGAGTGCCTCAGTCTTCACCCGCTGAAGATGGGAGCAGTTAGGCTCCCGAAACAAAGAGCCGTATGCAAAAACGACATTTTTCGCCCCCCCACTAAAACTTATTCAAACTTCGTCTATCAGTTACTAATACTGGAGCGCTTCTTTCCCCAAATTTTCAGACCCCCAAAAAATTTTGGGGGGGCGCTAGGGGGGGTGGAAGTCAAAACCTGCGACCCTCGATATCTTCGAACGAAACAAGATATTGAGGCCCGGTTTGGACGAAAAATCGTCTAAAATTGCATACTTTAAGATTCTAGAGGTCAAAATCCCAAAATTAAATTTTTAACTTAACTTATGTGCTTTTTTTCAGTTTTTGAGGAAAAACAATTTCTTTTAAACAGATTAAACTGAAATTTCACATTTTTTGATTTGAACCAAAACCAGTTTTTTAAATTGTTCGTCTTTTTCCGCATCCAACGAGTGGTCGTATAAGCTGGGGAACCGAACGGTTCCGGAGTTATGATCGATTGAAGTTTCCGCTCAACGCGCGCCGACCGATTTTCGCGCGCAAAAAAGTCGGATTTGACTGTTATTAAACCAGATTTAATGTTCAAACTGAGCAAAATGCATTATTAGGGACTCTTGAGGGTCGCTGAGTCCAGAAATTACAGATACTTCCAAAAAATTCACGTTTTTAAAATTACAGCTCCGTAGCGCTATTTTAGAGGCCCACTGAGCGCCGACCGGCCGCTCAGTGGTCCTGTACGGAGCTGTAATTTTAAAAACGTGAATTTTTTGGAAGTATCTGTAATTTCTGGACTCAGCGACCCTCAAGAGTCCCTAATAATGCATTTTGCTCAGTTTGAACATTCAATCTGATTTAATAACAGTCAAATCCGACTTTTTTGCGCGCGAAAATCGGTCGGCGCGCGTTGAGCGGAAACTTCAATCGATCATAACTCCGGAACCGTTCGGTTCCCCAGCATATACGACCACTCGTTGGATGCGGAAAAAGACGAACAATTTAAAAAACTGGTTTTGGTTCAAATCAAAAAATGTGAAATTTCAGTTTAATCTGTTTAAAAGAAATTGTTTTTCCTCAAAAACTGAAAAAAAGCACATAAGTTAAGTTAAAAATTTAATTTTGGGATTTTGACCTTTAGAATCTTAAAGTATGCAATTTTAGACGATTTTTCGTCCAAACCGGGCCTCAATATCTTGTTTCGTTCGGAAGATATCGAGGGTCACAGGTTTTGACTTCCACCCCCCCTAGCGCCCCCCCAAAATTTTTTGGGGGTCTGAAAATTTGGAGAAAGAAGCGCTCCAGTATTAGTAACTGATAGACGAAGTTTGAATAAGTTTTAGTGGGGGGGGGCGAAAAATGTCGTTTTTGCATACGGCTCTTTGTTCTTTTTGTTAAAATCAGGTAATTTGAAAGTTAGAGTTTTTGATACGACTCATTTTTTGTTAATTTCTTTGCTATTTTTGTAGCAGCCATTGTCATGAAATAATAATGGAGATAATCAGTGTTTTTGCTGAACAAAATACAAAATTAGTAAAAATTTGCAATGTCGCTTATGAGGATTGGAAAATCTGCCCAATTTAGGGGCCAATTTGCAGCAGGACGAAAAGTTAAAAAAATATAGATTTTTTCGATATTTATGAATATCAATATTTCTGACCTCGATATATATTGGGATTGATTTCTTTAAAAAAAAATATAATTTCAGATATCAAAATCAACCGTAAATATCGACAATACTAAGCATAGTATGAAACATACAAGTTCCATGGGTTTTCCCACCTATTTTAAAGGTATCCATCAATTTGTAATCATCCTAATTTGCTTTAAAAAGTCTAATATATGATTACCAATGATTTTATAAAAAACAGAGGATCGGTTTAATACAATTGTCTTAAAGAAAAATCTACTTCATGAAAACTTCGGTTTTTCACACACCTATTGGTTTGTATAGCATTACACCGGTACGTTAATTGGCATTTGTAGTCATAACTAAGATTGATTGCAAAAGATATTCAAATAAATATCCAATATACCACCTTGCATAAATATTCTATTTGACAGGGCCCAAGATGAATGTAGAACCAGAACAACAAAATCAATCAGTTTTGCTGACTAAATATGTTTCAGGAGTCGTAAAGCAACTGACGCACAAACAGATTCATCATTTATCGCTGTCTTGAATTCACTGCAACACAGAACAGATAGGTAATTAATACAACATTTGAATATAAATATGATGCATATTGATGGCCTAAGTGCGAAACCACATATCTCCGTTTGCAATGTTGCAGAATTCCGTCAGATTCTATCGTTTCCTTAGAAAACTAGTCAACATATTTTCTTGAGAGCCTCCTTGATTTTTCTTCTTCGTTAGCAAAATATGCTGTAAAAATTTTGAACTATTAAGTTAATCTTTTTCTCTGAGAAAAAATAAAATAGAAGCGGAAATTTTGAAACACTTCAAAAAAGATTAAAAGATACTTTGTTTCTCAATTCTAATGAGTTGTATCTTTGTATTTAGATATGCTGCAGAAAAAATGGAATAGGTACAAAGTTTCATCATGATCCTCCATTAAATAAATACATCATGCTGTGAGTCATTTCTTATAAAAATTGTGGAGAAAGTTACACAAGGTATCCTTAGAGTGATCAAAAATTGTAGAGGAGATTAAAACTATAAGTAATCGGAGAGTAAGGAGGAAAATCTTTGGCAAAAATCCAAATTTTCAAAGGTCATAGTTTGAAAACAATCCTCATTTAGCCAAGAGTAAATCTATTATACATATGTTTTTTTATATGTACTGGTAACTCTTGATTTAATTCTTTGGGCATATTACTCCCAGAAACAAGAAACTTGGTGCAAATAGTTACAATATGGAGAGCCATATTTTTCCATAGGATTGGTATTTGAACACAGATCAGCAGCAGAAAGAGATTAATAATGCAGGCGAGACACCAGAGATTCCGTCTTAGAGTTCAAGAAGGCGATCTGCTGTGCCAAGGAAAAACGCTGTAAGAGCATACCAACATTGCCAAATTTCCTCTTGGTTTATATTTTTTTTTTGAAGGGATGTGTGAATACTTTTCCGTGAAATTTTCAGACTATTTGGATCAAATTAACAAAATTATCTGAAAAATTAGAGGAAAACTAGTTACATTAGCGAAAATACTATATTGGCCGAAGGAAATTTGGCAACGCCTGAAGGCTCATACAACGTTCTTCCTTGGCATGGCAGCAATGATCAAGTAATAATAGTGAGAGAACAGTTTCAATAACACTTGTGGTGGTGCACTTCTCCACCTAGTTATAGTCTCAGCTTTGGTTCATGAGTAGTTGACTATACTTCCCCAGCTTCACATGGGCAAATTACTATGACCTGGCTTTAAAAACGTCTCACTTTCCTTCGTGAATAAATGTTTTGCATCGCTAGGAAAATTTATTCCTGTGTTATCATAGAAAGACATTTTTTTTACTGATCTGTTAAAGAATTCATATGTTTTGTTCCTCTTCAGTCAAAGAAGGAAGGGGACAAATCTTAGCAGAGCTGTTAGCACTCTTTCAGAGAACATATTTACAATATCGATTAAGTTTTGTTACCGTTACTAAATCAAATGCATTCCGCACTGAAATTCACCTTTGGTTGCACAATCTGATGACAAACAGGACAACTGGAACATACTTAAAATTTCAACATGTTTCTCCGCCACTTCCTTTCTGCTAATGTTCTTTTGGTTCGGCAATTGGCAACATATTCAATTGTGGAGATTTATTCGCAGAGAGGTCACCAATAATGAAGTTCTTGCATGTGTCAGGGATTTGTGTTTTAAGTATTTGTTATTACGTAAAATTGCACAAGAAACATGATGATGCAACTGGTTTTCTCTAAGATCAATTCCAAAGCTCAAAAAAAGCACTCAAAGTTAAGGCCATAGTAGAGAGGATCTCCCCCTCTATCCAGATAATCTACCTCTGAATCAAATCAAACTCTCCATGCAAAGATATGGAGAAAATATATTGATTAGTTTGTCACTTTGTTTGAGGACTCCAAAGCTGAAAACATGGCGGATAACTTTGCACGGAGAGATTGACTACATATAGAGGTGGGCTCTCATTAAGGCATGGGATATCCCCTCCATTACAGTCGCAACTTAAAGCGCTTTTTTTGAGCTTGGGAATTGATTTCAGGAAAACCAGCGGCATTATCAGGCTCCTTGCAAAATTTTACATAAAAGGCAGCACTTAAAACGCAAATCCCTGACATACACAGAAACTCCATTGTGAAGACTCCTTAGTACAAGGGTCATCGGAGGCTTAAGGAATTATAATTTTGTAGATATGGTGTCATGGTCCTAGATAATTGTGATAAAAAAAACGGATTCTACACTCCTGAGATAAATCCTTGCTACTTGGACGCAAACATTTATTTTCCCGCAAAGGTTTCTTCAGCAATAAATTGCAAATTTAATCCTTTCTGCATATGATTTTTACATTACTGCTTTAATATTTCTCTTGAGTAACTCTCTTTTTGCAGCACCAAGTCAATATAGTAAACTAAATTTACAAACTAAATGATTTTGAGCGGAGAGAAAAGGATTTTCCTGTTTCCAATACCAGCGCCCTGATTTTCTTGGACATTTTCTGATGTTTGATGAGTTCCGGTACCTACTTCCCATTTTTTCCAGATCTTGAACATGCAGACACATGCTGTCAAGCTAAGGAAAACACCGTATGAACCTTTGTCAGTTGCCAAATTTCCTTTGATCAAATAAAAATTTTTATGGAAATTTGTGAAAAACTTTCGTTCAATTTTACAAAGAATTTTCTTTATAAATAGATCTATATCATCTGAAAATTTTAAGAGAAAAAATTCAAGACTCTGCTCAAAAAAAAAACATTTTATTGGAGGAAATTTTGCAACTCTCGAAAGTTCATGCCTCGATTTTCCTCAGCAAGGCAGTATGGCTTTGCGTTTCATTCCTGGCCATTGCTGAATAGGATCTCTAAGCTTGCCCTATACTGCCTTGCTAAAGAAAAACCCCCTAAAAGCCTTTAGACGTAGCTAAATTTCGTTTGAGTACAAATTTACTGGAAAGGTTGTGAATAATTTTCTTCAAATTGACAGAAAATTTTGTTCACACTTTAATCTAAAATATCTGAGAATATCAAGGAAACTATGCTTAACTTTCATCAAAAATAAGCATTTTATCGGAGGCAACTTAGCAACTTGGATGTTCATACAGCATTTTTCCTTGGCACAGCAGTATACCAACAACACCAATAAAGAGTGTCAATTTCAAATAACATATCTCATACATCTGGCACCCCTCCCCCTACATTGAGTCAAGTCTCAAAGTGCTTGCATGTTCACCCAGCCTGGTAGTTTGTTGGGAGTTTCTTCTCATCAGAATGAAAGCTGAACAAGAATAGGATTATGACTGAGGACAATGAGCTTACTCTCTGCATCTTATTTGTATTGTGAATGGAAGAGGTGGCAGAATATTCCATCAGCTGTAATGTCTCCAATGATGTAGCTTGCTCATAGTAGATCCAGGATAAGCCCACTTGCTTCATTCCAGCTTGTTTAGTTTCATCTCATCTATTCCAACAAACAAATTGAAAGCTTAATAATTGCAAGGGTGATCATATTTTATTTATTGATTAGGTAGTAACATCACATTTATTGACGTTTAAATTATTCAGCTTCTCGAATTAACAAGCTTCAACCAATCCAGCGATCAATGTATGTGTTCATAGAAAGTCACTAGCCTTAATGTTTTCTATTGTCCGCATTAGCGTGGCCGTGACAAGTATCTTTTGAGGGTTGAGCTGGCACAATCGCCATTTATGGATTTTTATCTTAAATTCTTTGCTCTATTGATTGCTAAGAATTACAGTGCCTGAGATGAGCGAGATACACTAGAAGCACTGATCATATGGTTACAATTATCATTAGTTATTTGAATTTACCTAAATTTTCTTAAATAAATCAATATTAGGACATAAGGTAGACAAATTTTTTATTTTAATTTGAGTCCTCAAAGGTCCTTTAAATCTCATGATGAGAAAAATCAGCCGAGATTTTTTACTTTATCAATGTGATAAATAGCACGTCAGAATAGTTTTGTTTGAATGCCAAAGGTTAATGGGGAGGGTTATTTAACACAATTAGTTAACACTATCATAACAAGTGTTTGCCAAAATCTTGGACTTAGTGACTGGCAGAGGCTGGCGAGTGCAGCAACGAGCACGCGACAGCATTTTTTTAAAAGGGCAACAATTTATTTCACTGGAAGGATGTTAGAAAAATATTTAGGCTATGTTTCTTCCAATTATTCTTTGAAATTTTGTTCCAGTCATCATCATTGGAAAAATTCCACATGGCGATCACTTGAATGAAACTACATACCAAAACATGCTCCACTGAAACCCAAAATGAAAAATGCTACTAGTTTTAGTCATTGCTGCTTCATCTACAAACTTCATTAGCCGGATTATGAAGGAATCAAAATGGGCCGGATTAGCCAGGGTGCTCCCAGGCACCTAACCTTACAGGCCCCCATGGGCGACTTATTTTCTTTTCCTTTTTACCACTTTTTTTTTCTTTCATTGCTACCAAGTATTTGTTAAGAAGTTCACCAAGTATTATACTTAAAGGAGAAGATTTGAGATGCCCTTAGGGTAATTTGTCAAGCTCAAGTGACGCGGTCGAACTGGCATGCCATATATCGCATTGATTAGGTAAAAAATCTTGGTAGATGTTGAATTTTTAGCAAAAAAAAGGACGATAGCCCCTGCACATGAGCCTAAAGGATCATTCTAAACCTAAAAATTGGCAAAATTCAGAGAAATAAAAGCAGAATAGTGTTTGGAAAAAAACCTGGCATTCGATTCAGCTATCGATTTCTGTATCGAATGCGAGGTTTTTTCCAAACACTATTCTGCTTTCATTTCTCTGAATTTTGCCAATTTTTGGGTATAGAATGATCCTTTAGGCTCATGCGCAGGGGTTATCATCCTTTTCCTTGCTAAAAATTCAAAATCTACCTAAATTTTTTACCTAATCAATGCAAAAAATAGCATGCCAGTTCAACCATGTCACTTGAGCTTGGCGAATCACCTTAGTACATAATTAATTGGACAGCTTTAGTCAAAATCGATATCAGCATATAATATCGCCAAAAAACTCTGCTTATCTCTGATTACAACATTGCCAAGGTTTCCATAATTTCTTCATTTCCCCATTCCTTGACTTTCCCCTAACATTTTCTGCTTTTCCCTGACTCCAAAATTTTTGAATTCTCTGACCTATGAACGAAACTTCTAAAGAAATTTGTTTTCTTTCCAATTAGATAAGCTGACTCCTGCTGTATGCTGATTGCAACATTCCCTGACTGATCCGAAGCTACTGTATATTCCCTGACTTACTGAGTTTTCTAAGCTGTGAGAAATCCTGTTAATGCAACAAAAGGGAAAGAAATTGCTATTTTTTCTTGCATTGCAAATCGCCTACCTTTCCAATAAAGGAAACTCGTCCTATGGAGCAGAATTTATGGACCAAATTGTGTACAAATCATTGCTCCTCTGGCTTAAGGGAATATCTCAGTTCCCACTTGAGCACTGATCTGTCGTGCTAGGGAAGAACGCCGTATAAACCTTCAGGCGGTGCCAAGTTCCCTTTGATAAAATAGGGATATATCGGGAAAGTTATGAATACTTTCTTTCCAATTTTTCAGACAGTATTGCTTGCAGTTTAATCTGAAATATCTGAAAATTTCAAGGACAAATTTGTATAACTTCCTTCGAGAAAAAACATTTTAGCGGTGGAAATTTGGCAACTCTCGAATGTTCATACGGCGTTCTTCCTAAGCACGCCAGTGATCTCTGTGTAATGCTGTGCCCTCTGGAGCTCATGGGGGGACAGAGGTTCAAAGGAAAGGGGTCAAAAATTAAAAAACTCAACTGTGCCGCAATAACTTCAATTTTGTGCTGAAGCGTTTCGAGGCTGTCGCAGCTTTCTCCTCAGTATCACTGAGGGTGCTACTGAGAGGAGGCTGCGACAGCCTCGAAACGCATCTAACAAAAATTTGAAGCTATCGAGGTACAGTTGAGATTTTTAAACAAGAGTTTTAAAAACAGAAATTCTCCTTTCCGCCAGATGAGCAAAAAAATATGGTAAAACATTGCAATTTCAGGTCACTGCATCAAAACTTCACTACAATATTTTTGTAGCCTGTAGGTGCTACTTGGGTAGTAGCAATAGCCACGTCTAAAATAGGCATTATTCTCACTTTTTTCATGAGAGACTATAAAACAAAGACTGAAAGAAAATTGACAAATACAGCAATTAATGAAAATATATATGAATGAAAATAAAAAATTTTTAGCGCTGAAACAAACTTGTTAAAATTAATACAAATGTAAAAGGTAATTATATAAAACTGTATGTTCATAAAATTTATTTTTAAAACTACAATCAAGACTTGGGCTGCATTCTGTAAAAACTACTCTCTCTTTCCTTGGAGGGTTATTTTCCTGCATTTTCAGGTTTATTTTGTGTGAACAGTGGATTGGATTTTCAAACACCACTTTCGGATTGCTGAGACTACTGATTTTACTAGGTCACAGAAAGTTGAACTGACCTAAGGAAAAATTAATAGAACAAAGTGATCGCAAACATACACTGTAGCATTTACTGATGCAAAGGTTTGATTAAAAGAGAGGCGACTGTGAGGGTGAACTGTGGACACTGGACCCTCTTTTAGCAAGCATTTGAACTATCAAGTCGATTTCAACATAAAATAAATCAACTAAAACAATAATTCTTGAGTCCTGCAGGCTGAGAATCATTTAAAAAAAATTATTGAAGATATATTATCCAACTTGAGGGTAAAAATGGAAGTAAACTTACATGTTGCCTCCGATTTTATCTCATCAGACGTTCTTGAGCCTTTGTGTGAAGAAACCAAGATCGAAGTAGCAAACATGAGTTACATAATAACTAGAATCAGTCTTCAGTTATCTTCAGTTCTCCTTCGACCGTTCAAAGTATTTTTCATCCTGCTTTTGACAATTCACATACTCCACAACACCTAAAAAATAAGACATGCACGAGACTAATGAGGTCTAAGAAAAATTTCAATGAAAAAAAAAAAAAAATTGTTCTGTGAATAATTACTGAACACAATAACTTAAAAGAGTTGAGACGAAAGATGCCAGAAGGGCAAGTTCAAAAAGTCTTGAGTCTGGTATCGTTTAAAATGTAGTAATTGGATATTTTAAAATACAAACAAGACAGAGGTCCGAAACCTGCTTCCAAAGGAAAGAGAGAAAAATAAGTCATCATCAGAAATTTGAAAAATTCAGGAAAAAATAGGGTTTTCAAACTTAGAAGGCCGATTAAGAAGAGGGACAACAGAATTTCCTGAATCCTCCTCAGTTTTTATTAATATGACTTGTAAACACCTGAATATGATTTTAGTGCAATAAGACAGCTTAGAGTATGTTTCACCAAGTAATGTATTGCCTTTCACAGAAAGGAACCAACGTGATTACAGTAGTTTCAAAACTGCATATTCTTCTTTACCTCAAAAAATACTAAATCCATGTAAAGTCATAACACTTGCAAAATTGTTTTCCTTTAGAGTTAATCATTTTTTTATGAATAAACAAAAACTATTCTTCCCAAGTAATTTTTTACGTGCAGCTGAAAATAAAATGCTGTAGTGCTCTTCTCGCGAAGCGTTGCATGTTTCGTGAACGTTATGAAGAAAGTTAAAAAATGATTAGTTCTTGGAGAAATTTGTATGTATTATGAAATTCAAGTAACACAAATAGGTATCTTTATCAGTGAGTCATTGTGACTTGTTCAACTCAGTCTTTAATCGCATACTACATCTTCATAATGGGTCTTTTTGGCAATTTGTCTTTATTTACCAATTAGATTTACTGTCACAAAACATTTTTTTCTTTTACTTCAAGTATTATTCTTTTTTAATATAATAATTTTCTACCAAAGTTTTTATTTACTTTGTAGGTATGACAGATGAAGTAAATATACCTCTTAGACTAAATAGTCATGTATGTTACCATGTAATAATTTTGGCAAATAAAGATAATACATATATAATTTTAAAAAAAAATAGGTGTACTTAAAACCCAAATTACCTTTAAAATTATCGTTGCAAGCAGATATTTAGACTGAAGAAAATCTAGGAAGAACTTCTGTGAAGTACTTAATGTAGTTATGGGCTGACAAGTCTACTGTTGCAATAGTTTGAAATTTCCTGAAAAACAAAAAATTCTATGGGTAAAAAAGGGTACTCCTGCAAAAATGTGTAATTTCAAGTTTCAGAGCGTAATCTTTTATTTCACATTCTCAAGTGTAAGTTACGCTGTGTCGGTTACATACCGACACAGTTCGGCAGTGCCGCCATGTTTGTGTGAACATCCAGCAGTCCTGCAGGAAGACCTGCTTTAATGGCTTGGTTGCCAATCACTTTAACTTTGTACTGAATCAAAATAGCTTGAGCCAAAGCTGGGAAAAGGAAATATAATTTGCTTTAAAATGAAGTAATGCAATTCATTTAAAATTGGTGCACTTTCATTTTTGCGGTGTTGAAAATTTTTACTATTTCTGCTATTGTGAAATCACCCATGTGTATAATACAATGTTTTAAAATTTATGTTCCTATTTAACGCTTTCAAACATGGAAGCAAACTGCATAGCTTAAAGTTTCTGCGAAAATCATCTTCAGATGAGAAGAATAAGTAGTCACAGAAAATTTGTTGGAACTACATTCAGCTTATTTGATTAAAAAAATTAAAAAAGACATGCATGACAGCTGCACTGCGATGATCCAGTATCAAGCAACGATATCACAATGCGAAGATGCATGATTTTCTTGATTATGTATGAAAACTAAAAGAGACAGCTACCAAATTACCTACCAGGAATTCTTTAGGGAATTCCATTGAGACAAGACAATTGCTGAATGTTGTCTACAAAGATGGAGAGGCCGAAACTACGTTCCTGTGACATAATGCTAGTGGATGAAACTCAGTTGCAATTTAACATGTGTTCTTATGATAGAACATATTTCTTTTGTGCTGATATCTCAACAGAGGTTAATCTTATGCAAGAATTCATAAAAACCTGTTTGAAGGAGGATGAAATTCCACTTCAGACAACTATCAACCTAGTCCGTGTATGACACTGTCTGATAATTGAAGAAATAAAAGCTGGAAACCGAAAGTTATTACTCCACAAGAGATGAAACGCACCACTCATGCAGCTTTGGCCAATCTGGGGCTGCTCTGATTCGTTACCACTGCGACTGCTTGACTAGTTAGACATAACAAAACTGAGTAGCTAGGACCTCTTCATTCTCGTAGGCAACGTTCTGACATGTCAACTTCATAGTATGAGCAATTTTTTAGGTATAGTAAATAAAAGGATAAGCTTAATAAGGATCAAGCTGTAGGGACTGAATTAATTATTGGGATTTGTTAAGTAATTCCAATTTTTGAGAAAATCAAAGCACAGAAAGGACACTCTTCAGTTGCAGTGTTTAAGAATCTTTACCAATTTTTCATCCATTTTGATCGAGCAAATGTATGGAATTCGCTGAAACTCCTACTGAATATTCTTCATGATTTTGAAAAGTTCCAGAAAATTCACTCAGTAATCTCCTCTCTGAAAGCATGAAACTTTCCTCAGGGCAATAGTTCAAAAAAGTAATTATAATTTGGCAAGCGAAAATTTATCATTGTATAATCAAATGAGATCTAAACCTATGGCATATATCCTAGAAAAAATGAAATTTTCCGATGAATATTAGCAAAAATAAGATGAAAGTTCAATAGACGGAAAAACTGAATGAATATCAAAAAGACTAAGACCTTTGACAAGTCCACAGCCTAGACCGTTTTCTTGTTAAATGCGCCAGGTAATTTCAGGCACGGTGACCGATATTTTGCATGTACTATAACAATTTTTATTGTTTCAATTGTACCAATTCATACTAAATAAATAAAAGATCACACAGTTGTGCAATATAGGCACCATCACCAGTTTTAGCACGGAACTAAAAAGCAGAGGGAAGTAATTTTAATTAATTGAGTAGATATTTTTATTGAAATGTTAAGTGTTGTAATAGTGAAATATAGTATTAGTGCAGTCAGGTTGGCAATCACTGTAATGCCACACTTGAGAGGATAGTGCGCATGCGCAAGGTGAAGATTATCCAATTTAGATTATCTATCTGTTATCTATCATCAGCTGCAGCCGGAATGGCTTGTTCGTGAGTAACGATGAATAAATCTATAATTCTGTAAAGTGCGTTGATTCATTTTCACCTTATCGAACATAACACTAAGGACAGAGATAATTAATTTAATCATTTTATCAGTGTAATGGATATACTTTCGTTTGGTTATTTGTCTTTTAATTATATGACTAGAGACTACAGGTGTCAGGTGGGTAACCTAAACTAACTTCTAGCATTGTGGCAATTAGTAGAAATTGTGGTTTGAAACATTCAAATTTCCCTTTTTTCTTGCATGTTTTTCTGGCCCGGCAAGATCAGTTAGACTTCTTAGACACATTGGTGGAGAACGTGATGCAAGTTTTCACCTAAAATACTCCACTTCAATTACCTACCGAATGTCAAAAACTAACAAAATTAGAATGCTCACCTGAAAATACATGAAATTAAGCAGCTTGTTCACTTCGGGAGCTAATACTTCAACAGCCTTTTCATAGATTTCCACCCGGTTCGGCTGCTCATTGGACTTCGGTTGCGAGATGGCTCCAAAGCAACATCGCCACGTGTACAGCATGACTGCATGTTCCAAGCCATCTTCCAACAGTTCATTCTGGAGCAATACAAATAGATATTTTACAGGATTGGTAGATTGACAATTTCAAATTCATAACATGGCAAAGCTCTGAATTTTTAAAACAACCAAAACCAGTGTCGATTAAGCCTCAATGAAAAAACCTATTTACTGTTTTCAGTGCATATACTATAAAGGTTCAAAAGTGGGTACATTTACATTTAAAGGTCGATCTGCAATGGATTCCTTGGATAATTTGAAATCTTTAAGATTGAAATCAAGGTTCAAATGACCTTCCATCAAAGAAATGCATAAATATCTGATTTTATTCTAAAACAGACGCCTCTACCAATTTTGAAAATGTCCGCTTAAAGTTGAAAACACTTGCATGGAACTGACTTTTTGGATACGATGTTTCTGATCCTGCTGTAGCTCTGTAATGATTTAGGTAAGAGTGAAAGAGTCATATCAATTTTCTGAGCACCGATTTCAGCATGTTTTCGCTAGTTCTTGATATTATTCATTCACTGCTAAAAACTTATGATTTCCTCTAATTTTTCTCAAAATTATCTTGAAAAAACAAGATTTTTCTAAATATCAAATATTATCATTTATCATCCATTCAATTAGACAGATTACCTAATGGAGGTCAAGTGGCAGGAATGTGAAGCTTCCCAGACTGGCTTGGACGGTGGCTTCTTCAATGTACCACCCATTGACGCACCCAGTGATGGACCCATTCCGGTCTTCGAAGTTGGTATCGAAGTTAGCTTGAGAAATGACAGAGCATGCCTGAACTTTGATACACAGTTGTTCATCAGGTAACGTAAGCTCATCTAAGGTGTCAACGTTGGATCAGGCATCAGTTAAAGTTGTCAGCTTATCTGCCGCCATTTTGAGAAGTTGATTCCTTTGTGCAAAAAACCATCAAAGACATAAAAATGTGACTTGGCAAGTAAGCATTGTTGTACATGGATCTTAGAGAAATGAATGGTTTTGAAAACATACCCACTCTAATCAATTAAAAACGGAGAGTACACTGAAAGCCGAAAATAAATATTCTTGAGTGTTGCATGATTCAATACCAGAAAAGGTTGACGGTGGATAGTAGATAAAATTGGTCAAATAACTTTATGCCTTCAAGAGGTAGGACGAACTCGTGTAAAACTATCAGAAGTAATACTGCTAACTTGAGGTAGAGGTGTTGCCAGCTAAGTTGGCACTTGAATACACATCGTTTGCGAGCAACTATAATGTAGTAGTCCAACAGGAATCGAAGATTGACTAAGCTCACGATCGGGCTGCTGTCAATCCCCTATTGCTGGTAGACAATTACATCGCAATTGCTTGCAAGTGGAATGTAAACAAGTGCCAACTTAGCTGACGACACCTCTAGATAGCAGAGTAAACAGGTAATTGCGAAAAATTTTGACTTGAAACAATGGAAGTATAACATAGAAGTGGAAGAATGGGCCAGTCGTGCTGGTTTCAGAATGGTGTTATGATACTTCATTCTTGCAGATCAACTAAAAATGATAAGATCTGGCCAAACAGCAAATTTCCACGTTGAATATTAACCGAGGTATCTCGCCTTTAAAAACTCGATTTATGACATCATCCACCGCGGTAGGACGTATCATGTTATGCACTACCGAAGTGGATGACGTCAATCATAAATTGAGTTTTTCAAGGTGGGTAATCTCGGTAACTCGAGGTAGAGAGTTGCTATTGGGACAGATCTTTTGGTTTAGAGCTGATCTACTAGAACCAAGCATCAAAACATGATTCTGTTACCAGCGCAACTGGCCCATTGAATAAAGAAAGAGAAATGATCAGGTGAAACAGAGGCTAAGCTATCGATTCGCAGGGAAGAAATGGTCTAGGTGAGCTTTCAAAACAATGTAATTGGCCTCATTATCACTGCATGACTAGGTACATGCAGGCAAACTAACTCTTTCCTTCAGAGATGAAACGACATGAAAGTCGCCAAGACATTTAGGGAATGTGGAAGTTACAATTCTTGAGGAGGAAATTTAGGCGGAAAATGCCTGGCAATGGAGTCCGAACACTCTTCACTGTGCTCAGAGGTTCCTTCTTTAAAGTTAGCTTCAGTCTCACACACAGGAATCGATCATTGAAACTCTTTATCGGCATGTCCAGACTTAGGGGATCAAGGTCTTCCAAGCGCAAAGCTCACACATTCCTCATCTTGTCCTAGCGTACCAACAGAGTTTCAAGAACCGGTCTGCATTTATTGATTGACTAGATAAGATGAAAGGAGATAAAGAGATACATCTTGGCCCATAGTGGAGTCTCCAAGACAAGTCCAGCGACAGATAAAAAGACATGTTCCGGCACAGGAGTCTGATGACAATTCGACGGTGAAAGTCGGCAATCACATAACTCGATTTGCGACGTCGCAGACTTCCTGTCACACTTTATCGTTTAAACGGAAAACTACTCAACGGTAATTCCTTAAAACTGTCGTGATTTTTCTTCTAAGTGCGAGGAAAATTCTGCAAAAACTGCAAGGAATCATGTCCATTTGTTCTCCTTTAAAAAAATAACATAGTTGCGGAGATTTTCAGACACCACAAACGAGTTATGTGATTGCCGACTTGCACCGTCGAATTCTGTTGTAACATCGTAAATTATGGGAACTTCACTACGTCCTCATAGGGGAATCCTCGATTTAGTTGAGAGGCGATTGAGAGGAATACCAGAAAAACGACTCATACACTCATACCTATAAAGATCCACTTAGAACTCGGTTTCTCCGCACTTCCCATGGCTTCTTCTTGATTTTCGTTGGCCCGTGGGGTTAAATCTTCGTCTCGAATTGATGAAATACTACTAAATGAGCAAAGAAGATGACAGTTTTGACAGCTGATAATTAAATAAATTAAAATTAATTGAGCGAAGTGGAATTCGGGCACAAGCACCGGCCGGGGTTGAGGCCGTTGAGCGGGTAAACAAAATACATGTATGGCCGCCATGTTGAATCCCCCACTACAGCTGGACGAATATCGAATATTGTATCGAATGCGATTATTCGACTATCGCACTATCGATTCTTTACCATAGCTTCTAACGGGGACATGGCGATATTCGATCATTCACGAAATGTGGCAAGAAATTCGCCTCTCCGTTCTCGCACCGGCTCGGCTCTCACCAGGAGCGAAGCATACATATAAGAATGCCCCCGGTCATCGCCTTACTTGTTAATATATTAATATAGTCTTTTTATGTTGTTTACCTATTCAACGTAGGAAACATGTGAGAAAAGTGATGGGTAAAGAAATTTAATTTAGCAGGTAAAATTATAAAAATCACTAAACTGGGGGGGGGGGGGGGGTTATTATTATAGATACGAAAATGTCGGTATTGCGAGAATGATTATAACGTACGTTTAAGTTGCCTAAATGTTCTAAATGCATTTATCGTGCCTTGGACCTTGCAAATCGGCAACGCAAGTTATCGAGACAGCCGACTCATCTGGAAAAATCAGCCTTTCATAATGGATTTCATTGTAAGGACATAGGCGTAGCTAGGGGGGTCCTGGGGGGCCTGGCCCCCCCCAGAAATCTCGTGCCCCCCCCCCCCCCCAGAAAAACGGGATCCTCCATTCCTCACCTCCCCCCCGCTCTCTTCACCACGAGAGGTGGTCCCATGCCTCCCCCCCCCCCCCCCAGAGAAATTTCCTAGCTACGGCCCTGTGTAAGGAAAACAGTAACTAATATCTGACAACCTCATGTTTCCTAATCGGAGCTGTAACATTTTAGATGTTCTCTGCCCCTTCTTCTTTTATTTATCAGAGCTTTACGATCTAAATTCTTCTCATAAGTTCCTTATCGAACAGTTTTTACTCTTGAAATCTTTCTTTCAAAAGTCGAAAGCCCGAAAGATAATGAGAAACTTTCGACCATTGCTGCAAGGATCTATTCACATTCCTCTTTGAGAATTTCAAGTTCGCCTTCAATTAGATGTATAGGCAATAAGTGGCCCCTAGAGGTTTGAATAGTGGTATCACACGTATACGGTTTGAAAATACGCTGTGTGTACAAGTGATCTTGACAAAAATTGATGAGATTTGAAACGCATATTTATAAGATATTATTCTTTTTTTTGGTCCGTATTTTTATTCGATGGTCGAATAATAGTACCTCTAAGATAATAGTACCCCCGATCTCTCGCGGGCTTGTCAACTATAGAATTCAATTCCTTAGTTGACAAGCTCCACCTACCCGATTTTATCCAAGCATATCTTTTCCGCCCCCCCCCCCCCCCCCCATTAGACTCCTCGGAACTGTTAGACTTTTCCACAGAAATAACTCCATACAAAGATGATTGCAATATTATTTGAGAAACTTGGAGGACAAGTCGCGTAAGTACAGTTTTTGAAAAAAATTGATATATTAACGATTTCAAGTAAAACTAATCTTAAAGGACATTCTATGAAAAAGTCCCTCCCAAATTCCAATTTTTAAGCATCAAAAAGTCAGTTATAACTTTCTTACCGCCATACGGATCCGTGTAATTTCGAAACTTTTTTTTCCTGCTGGTTCAATGGCTTCGTGTCTAGCAGCTTCAGCCAATTTTAGACTATGTCTGTCTGTAGACATCGTGGGATCTCCATGCTCCAGGCTTTTACAATTTTCAGGGATTAGGGCCGAGGAATATCTGTTTTAGCAGATCTGCTTGTCTATTCCGTGAAAATTTGACGCCACCACCGGGATTCGAACCCGGGACCTCTTGCCCTAGAGTCAGACGCGCTGACCACTAGGCCAACCTGGCCGTCATTCCGAAACCTCAAACATGTATTTCTCGAAATAGCAAAAACTGCACTTATGCGCCTTATCCTCCTAGCCTCTGATTTGAATTTTCATTCCTTGGACTACATTTGGCACTACGGAACTACAATTTCTCATTCAGTTTATTATAAAGAACGTGTGCACCACTTGTTTCCCTATGCACATAAGTGGTTTTACGAATAAGCTAGAAATTAATTGTACCTCCTAATCGTAAAATACAGTCCAAATATACCGTTCGCTGAAGTAAAAAAAATAAATAAATAAAATGAAACATAAAAAACAATGGCTACTTATCTCTGCAACGTTACAATGATCCGCTCACATTTTATTTTTCTATGAGGAAATAAGCCATTATTTTTCACGTAAGTTTTTATGCATTTTTTCCACGCATTGAAAGGCTCACAGAAAAATCAGAGGCTTTTTTACTGAGTTTTTATAACAATATAAAATATAAAATACTTTAAAATGTGGCCCTGGAGTTATGCATTTTTCCGACTATGGACAGCCATCGGCGTGGATGTTTTATAAATTGATATCGCAAATACCTATTATTGCACTCTCATTATTCTTGTGGCAAAATAGAGCGGATAACTTCCGCAGAAAACTTCCAGCAGAAAATCTGCGTTCGAATCCTAAGTAAGCGGATCAAACGACGTTGGCTCACTTAATCGAGCGGTGCGTGCAGTGAAAAGCGAAAATGCGGACGGGGTTCTTGCGGTCTGGGGAAGAGGGGTAACGGACGTCGACGTCTCTCTGTCTGAAATCGGGCCGCAGACGCCGAAAATCAGTTCTCGAAGGAAAAGAAAAGTAAAGGCCGGGGCAACGCGGCTGGACGCCAACAACGAACAGAATACACTCTGCAGGTGCAGTCACCCCAGCGCGAGCCAATCACAATCCGTGTTGATCGAGAGAAGTCACCTCCGCGCTCCCCACTCCACGCCGATTCATGCAGATCCATCACTTTCATTTTCGGCAGTCTGCACTTCTCAGTCGGTGGTCGCTCGGGTTGGTTTGCAAAGTCTCGCGTCCGGTCGGAGTGAAGGCCTCATGGCTGCAAGTAATTTTCCTTCCATGAAAGGTTTTAAGACTTTTAGAACTCTTATATCGTCTCTCGTTACTTCCGCCTCGTTTGTTTTCGCGAAAATTCCTCGGTGTTTGTGGAAACGGTCGTGTGAAGTGATTCGTCGCTTGGATTGAGTCTCGAAAGTTACTTTACTTGAGCCCGGTTTCTGAGTGAACTGAATGAAGGCAACTGATGCCCAAAATTACCATCATAGTAATAGTTGTTATTAGCATCATAGTTTCATATCGTTTCGTCGTTTACATTTGCCGTGCGTGGCTTGGTACCTCGTGTGTTTCGCGAAAACTCATCAGCAATTCACATGAAAACGATCGTGCCTATCAATTTCTCATTGAATCGGATGATGGCCGCCATTGTGGGTTTCCCTTTTTCTCGAAATTTTTGGAAACTCATGCCGGGTGTTAGTGTGAACTGAATTTGGGTTATTAATAGCTGAAATGCCCAAAATGTTCCCCAATTTTCGTAGTTTCCTGTGTTTCGGTGTGCCCTTGCGATTCTCTCCATTTCTCTATGAACACATTCGCGCGGGATTTCCGTTTTGTTCAGTGCTGTCTGAGGGGGGATTCGGGTGTTATGTTCGTTCCTCGTGTCCGCGTATTTCTATGTGTGCGTTGCGGTTTTTCCTAGACGTAGTGTCCATAGTGTCGGCTTCGCGTTTGAAGTGTCCGCGTCTCTCTCTAAATCTACCTACCACGATTAATTTGATTAATTGTTCCATACCATTTGAAGGAGTTTGATACCTGGTCATCGCTTCCTTTGATGTTCGTACGTATATCTTGGCGTTGGTCTGGATTCAGGTCAGAAGTTTTTAGCACATATCTTACTTACTTAGATTCTGCTCAGATTTGGTGTCATGATTGCAAAATTGTTTGTAACTCCTAGGTATTTTACTCACCTCTTTCTCGTCTTCCTTCACCTATCCATTTCCATCATGTCTTTTTTACGTTTATTGTGCTTCATTTTACAGTTCCTCTCCTTCTGTAAATGCCAAGAGCAAGTTCATAGGTGACTCTTTACGTGTTCCTTAGCTAGGTACTTCTAATCCGTAAGCAACTCTTGCTAGGTACTTGCCTATCCCATTTTTCTAGGCCTGCAGAAGTGTCATAAACGTGCAGACATTGCAATTACTGAGAAAATCATTTGTAGGTGTTTGAGTTATACACAATGCAATGAATTAGGTACCTATACCTGCAGAAATCTATCTTTCAAATTTACTAGTCTTGTTTTACCATCTTTATTTGCACATATTCATGAGCCAAACGGATTATTGTTCCAATCTGATTTTGGTCGAAAATTCCAGCACCACTGAGCGAACTGTACAGGTACCTACGATTTCGCGAGATTGAGAGGGCTGATTAAACTGCCTTGAGACGAGGTCTGTCATAACACTCTAATTTTTACAAGTGGCAAATTTTTCAGGTTACCAATCGTCTTTTTGCATTTATTAACTGAAATGAATCCAATGTACAGAAAATGATGCCCTCAATTTTTGGACCAGTCATCGATTTACTTTTATCATGATCATTTTTCCAACACGTTCATAAAGTAAGCACTCAGGTATACCATACCTATAACAATCTGAATCATTCTCCTCCCATTTAACGCCCTGTGGTCCATGGAATTTTCTTGACAAAGTTGACACTAAAAATATTGTTTGAGCTAGTTGAGCATTTGTTCCCGACTTGATTGGGGAACCAGATAAGTTTTATTACAGCATAGTCTTAGTCAGCAACAGTCTTTTATGAGACTGGAGTCTGATAATTTTCACATGCCCCTAATTCTTGATTTTCAACCCTCCCCCCTCTCTTTTGCCACCTCGTGCCTGTTTATAGCTTCCTCGGAGTCGAAAAATGTTTTAATCTGGGAAGTTCCAAAGTAGATTTTCTAGGTACTTATTGCAATTAAAATAATATTGCGTAGAGTATCCTCAAACAATCTGCATAGCTGAAAGCAGCTTTAAGACTAGTTTACTTATTTAGTTTCTCATTTCATCGCATATAAAGACAGGAAAAATCTTGAGCTGGTTCCCATGAGCATAGGTAGAGTTATCCATGGGTTTTTTTTACTTATCAAGTACCTGGTTATTATTAGAATTTTAAGTGTTACAAGATGGAAGAGTTGCGGCTGGAGACATTTAAAAGAAACTTCTTGTTTAAACTGAGGGTATATCAAAACAATAACTGGGGTGAGGGAAGTTGACAGAGAGTGTATATGAATGGTGAATGTACGGTATGTGAAGTTGGAACGGGATTAGCCTTCCAGGCTACTTGGAAAAAAAAAAAAAAAAAAAAAAAAAAAAAAAACCTAATTTTCATTTTTAAAGCTTATTATTTGAGTGTTCTCTTTCGTCGACTAGACCTCAGGTGATATTGAAGAGAGATGAAGAAGGATAGATGAAGGGGGGGGGGGCGATCTTCCATACCCTTCCAAAGTTGCAAGAACCCTATCCTAATTTTGTTAACGGCCTTTTGTGTGAGAGGAGCCTCAAAATGTATCTCAAGGATTCTAAAAATTCCCAATATTTCTCGGAGCAGGCCCTCCGAAACTGCCCGTTGTGCTGAAAATACCCGGCCTCTCAGAAAAGCAGGGGGAGGGGTCCCTTGCCCCAGCCCAAATGACTCCATTAAAAAGTGCGAGTCGTAGTAACTTTTAAATCATTTTAAAATCGGTGATTTTAGTGTTGAGAGAGAGGTCACCCTTTTCCTCGCCCGTTTGAATAATTATCATTTGCTGTCATAAGGAAAATTATTTCTGTCAAAAACATTTGCCCATGGTCAAGGAGCTAATGCCACAGGAAATGTATCTCCCTCAGATTATTGCTTTTCTAACTTAATAACCGTGCATCGATAGGGAGAGGCTTCTCGCCAAGGTCCGAAAATGTGATTTTTTTGTCAAGGAGAGGGGGAGTAAAGAGCTGGCGGGAAGCGAGGTGAACCCACGCTCAGTCCTCACTAGTTCCCGCCCAAACCGGATACCTTTCTAGGAATTGTTTCAGGCTCCGCAGATTTCAGGCAGTAGTTCCAGATAAGCGACCCCACACCCTTCCTCGTCGAATCGTTCGGCGTTCGTTCATCTTTTGCCGATAGGTAGCATATCGTTTTTCCCTCGCTCAACCTTCCTTCTAGTCTCCACTGAGTCAGATAAGAAGCGTTTAATACTTCTCACTCCCTCTCCCTCCCTCCTCCCCCTTTCCCCTCACCCCTTTTCCTTTCCCTTGTTTCTATTCAATCATGGAATGGCACTGTTAGGATTACAACACTTTAATGGTAGCCCCCCCCCCCCTTCCCGTAAGTGCTGTATAAGGCTCGCATGTCTTTCTTCTCTCCCATAGCTGTTTCTTTTCGCATTAAATTCTACGACGATTTAATTTTGTGGGATACTAATCGCCGTTAGTGGGGGAAGAGATTAGGAAATGTAAAGAATAACAAATATTGAAAAGAGAAACTTCAATCGTGTTCCAATCTACCTGTAAGGAGAAGAAAGTATATAATAACAATATACCTACTTCTCGTTACAGGTAGATTGGAGCACAATTGAAGTTTCTCTTTTCAAAATTTGTCATTCTTTACCTTTCCTATTCTCTTTCCCCACTAACGGCGATTAGCATCCCACAAAATGAAATCCTTCTTGACTTTCTTTCCTTCCTTTCCTTTCCTGTTCTTTTCTTTTCTTTTTTTTTCTTTTCTTTTCTTGTCTTGTCTTTAGTGTTGTAACTATTTTTAACAAAGATTACCTTTTATTAACCTAATTTTAATTAAATGTAGTTCTTGCATGTGTTAGCGATTTAAATACTTTTTTTTTCTTACTTCAAATTTCATGAGAAACACAATGATGCCACTGGTTTTCTCCATAATCGATCCCCAAGCTCAAAAAAAGCGCTCAAAAGTTGAGGCCGAAATGGAGGGGATATCACACACGCAACCTCAAGAAACTCCATATCCAGTCATTCCCATGCAAAGATAGGGAGCAAATACATTAGCAGAGTTGCCACATTGTTTGGGGACTCAAAGTTGGAACTACGGAAATCCTGCTAATGCATTTGCTCCCTATCTTTGCATGGAGAATTTGACTGAATATAGAGGTGGACTCTCAACGATGCGTGGGGTATCCTCGCCATTACGGACTGAACGCGGAGAGCTTTTTTAGGTTTAAGAATTGATTTCAGAGAAAACAAGTGGCACCATCGTGTTCCTCACGAAATTTTACGCACAATAAGATGATTTTATTCAGATCAAGAGTGGGTGAATGTTGATCCCTCCCGCGTGGATGTTGTCTTAGAAGGGGGGTAGTGGGAAACCGGGGCTGAAGGTGAGTGCACGTAGTTTGTTGGGCGATGAGTGCATTTGGTTTGTTGGACGGTCGGGATGGGCAGTCGGTCGAACGATTTGTCGATCGCTATTTCCCCGGAAAAAGCTTTCGAGAGATCGTTCGACCTTTACTGTTCATCTGACGGTCTGACAAACCGCGAGGCTTCACTTGGCGCTTGCCGCACCATCAGGTTACGATCAGAAACTCCCACCATTATGTGGTCAGCGATGACTTCATTCTGGCGGGAGTGCGTTCGTAACCTGTTGATGCAACGAGCGCGCTGTATGATGGTAACCTGGGAGACCGTTTTCTTTATGCACCATCCACCCTGGGTACACTTGCCGCCGAGTGGCAAAGTCTTCGGGTCGAACTCCCGCCGGCGCTGGCCTGCGGCCGCGCGTTGGGCTCATTGCTGTGAATGCACGTCGCGACAAAAAGGCCCGGGTTTCGCTCCGGACGATCCGGAACGGAATCCTGGTAAAACGCAACTTTTCTGGGGCCGAATGCACCTCTCACCATTTACCAAGGCACCAAAGAGCTTGATGCAAAAACGGCTTTTTTCGCCCCCCCCCCCTCTTGAATTTCCTCAGACTTTGTCTATAGATTACTTGTACTTAAGCGCTTCTTTTCCCAAATTTTCAGACCCCCAAATTTTTTTTGGGGGGGGGGAGCTAGGGGGGGGTGGACCGGTGGAAGTCAAAACCTCGAAACCATGAACCTCGATATCTCTTGAACGAAGAAAGATATCGAGGATTGGTTTAGACGAAAAATCGTCTAAAATTGCATACTTTAAGATTCTAAAGGTCGAAATCCCGATATCACATTTTTAAGTCAACATATGTGCTTTTTTCCAGTTTTTGGGTCTAGAAAATTTCTTTTAAACGAAAAATTTACTAAAGATCTCAATTTTTTATTTAAACCAAAACCAATTTTTCAAATTGTTCGTCTTTTTCCGCATCCAACGAGTGGTCCATTAAGCTGGGGAACCAAACGGTTCCGGAGTTATGATCGATTGAAGTTTCCGCTCATCGCGCGCCGACCGATTTTCGCGCGCAAAAAAGTCGGATTTCAATGTTATTAAATCAGATTGAATGTTCAAACTGAGCAAAATGCATTATTAGGGACTCTTGAGGGTCCCTGAGTTCAGAAATAACAGATACTTCCAAAAAATTCACGTTTTCAAAATTACAGCCCCGTACAGGACCACTGAGCGGCCGGTCGGCGCTCAGTGGGCCTGTAAAATAGCGCTACGGAGCTGTAATTTTAAAAACGTGAATTTCTGGAGAAAAGTCTGAAAGTCTGAAGAAATTCCAGAGGTGGGGGGGGGGGGGGCGAAAAAAGCCGTTTTTGCATCAAGCTCTTTTACTTTCATAAAAAATCTGCATCCGACTTGCGTCCAGTGGTTAAAACTGTCACACATATGTCCTGTAGAAAAAAAGCGACGACTCACTGTCACCCCGACTTGAAATAAATTGGGAATTTTACGTGCGTCACGTGGTAGACGTAGGCTTGCAGCTTCGTTAAATTTCTACTTTTATTTTCCAAATCACGTAAGCTCTAAAATTGCGAATGCGAGAAAAACCGTTTTATCAGCTTCGTTGACAATCTTCGAATTCCAAATAATCAGTGTTTCTGTAGAGGGCTATTTTGAAATCGAACTTGATTGATTACATCAGAGAAAACGAAGAAAAAAGAACCCCTCTACACTAAAATAGAGATTGGCACTTACGTGATTTGGAAAGTAATCGGTTCAAATAGGTCCTAAGTCGGATGCAGCCCTTGAAAAAGTAGTTTCTTACAACCTTTTATTGAATTTGTCTCCGTATTCAGAAATTGATTTTTACTTAATTATGTACAATTTTTTACTACTACTACTACTACGACTACTACGATTACTTTCCTTACCCTTACTCAGGGCCGCCTAGAAATGGGAGCGGGGGAGGGGGGATAAACGGGGCTTGAATCTTGGGGCCCGGGGTCGAAGTGGTTTCAGTGGCTCTAAAATTTGTGAGGTACCGGAGCAATTGCACATCTTTCTCTGAACCTTTTGAGTAAGCACAATTTTTGCGTTTTAACCAAGTTTGGGGGTCTTCACTTGCAGTCCTACGAGCCCCTCTGATCCACCTATATTCTCTTAATTCTTGTTAGCCATGTTCGGCAATCAGAGCGATCAAAAAGGTTTGAAATAATTTACATTGAGTAAGTTCGAAATTGCATCTATTTTACCTTCAATTTCAAAAATTTTCAGGAGCCCCTCCGGACCTCCTTTTATCGAAGGGGGGGGGGGGGTTCTCTTAGGCCCCCAAGTGGCCCGTCACTTCAATTTTTCCCGGGGCCCATCTTGTGTTATGGCGGCCCTGACCTTCTTACTCCGAGACTGTACCTCCTTTTTTCTTACCTGTAGTGGAGAATGTGCAGGTTTCGAAAATTTGATAAATTCCGTATGCAAGAGGAAACTACTGAGCGGACTGAGCACGAGAATACCTTTGGTTTTTAAATTGAACTGTTGTTGGAAGAGATATGATCATCAAACGGCCCAATTTGCTAAAATCATCGTGTTTAAATGAGAATTGCCGCCTGATGACGTCATAAAGTGTTACATTTTTTCACATTTAATTCTCATTTTTAACAATTTCCCATATAAGGAAAAAATGATAAAAAAGTGCTGTGAGTTCCGCTCATGAAGCACTATTAGTTGAAGCAATATAATGTTTTCGTGCAAATTCTCCAGGCTACTGTGAACGTTCCCGGTACTTGATTTCCCGAGAAATATTGGTCCCTACGAGAAGTGGTTTAAATGAAAAACGAATTTCGTAGTTTCTAAATGTAACCCATCTTTCAAGTCGCATACTCTCGTGATACCCGTCTAACAATTCGTCAAGAATGAATGAGGCGACTGAAGTATCGCTCCTCCAAATCATCACAATTATTTTTCATTCTAAGAGAATTTTTAACTTGTTTTAAACTTTTGGGTCGTCCGCGACCCACTTTAATAGATTCATTATCATAGATTTCAGTTAAGACAGTTTATTGGGTTCGCCATTTTTCTGAACCTTGACCAATGACGACTTAGTTAGACATGCAGCTCATATTTTTTGCATCTTGTCTTTGCTTTTTGCTTGACCGAAAAGTCTCCTGGCACCACGCATTTCCTGAACACGTGTACCTGCTAGTTTGGATCAATATTTAGATGAGCTTGATTTTGTCCTTTTAATTTTTGCTAATTTAAGAGCGTGATAGAAAAATTTACATGAACTTACTGTTAGTATAAAGTTAGTAGCTCATGTAGGTAACATTTTTCCAACTTCAATGCAGAATTCACTCCTTCTTTTTAAAGACAATTAACTCAATTGATCAGTTTAAATTGATTTGAGAGATCATAGCTCACTTGAAACTTTTCACCAATGATGTTGAGTTGTAGTACCAAGGTACAGGAAACGTCCATAAGATACGTAGCGCTTTTTTCCGGCATTTTTGATCCCCTTCCCCCTGTAATGCTTTATAACGCAACCGCGGACCCCCTTAATCATTACGTAACTCTTAACAGACCTCCCCCTTTAATATCCCAAAAATTGTGGGAGACTGTTGAATATAATAGTTGGATAACTGAATCTGAATTCGTTGTAAAGATAGTGTGACTGAGAACCGTGAAGAAATGAGAATGATACCATTAGGATTTTCTGTGTTTTTAACCAACAGAAAGGGTTACGTGCACTACTGCATACTGAACCTCCTCCCCCTTGTAACACAGCGTAACGCAAGCTCATACCCCCCCCCCCCCCCCCCGTCCCTTAAAGCGTCACGCAATTTATGAACGCTCCCCAATTTGTTAATGAGGAATAGTTGTATCACAGCGATTTGCGTCCTGATGCTGAATGGACGGCCACGCCCCGGACTTCAGTATGTGAGTTTAAGGAAATCATAGATAAGCGAAATACTGTCGAACTTTAATAAGTAATTGAACTTAAACATCATGAAGCTCAAAGAAGCTGAAAAAATCCGAAGTAGTATCATTCAAGGTCGTTTATGGAGAAGGGATCGGAACGTTTCATTTTTTTTTTTTTATTTATTTTTTTTTTTTTTTAAAAAGAGAAGATTAAAGCCTCTATCTTTGATCACTTGGATGGTTCTGATTTCGACCAACTGTCGTTTTATTGCCTTAAACCCAATTCATGGTTGGGGATGGAAATATTAGTAAATTGGCTTATTGTAAGTCCATCCTTTTATCAAGGAAACATGAGTTACAAAAGGAAAATCAGCATTTTCCTCCTCTAATCCTTTAATTATAGACAGGGACATTCCTTGGTGATTTTTCGACTTGCTAGCCGCTTTCAGTCTCAGCTGCCTTTAACTTTTGGTCACGCGTCTTCTTACGCTTAAAGTTTTCTAGCTTACTGTAAAGTATTTCGTGTCATCGGTTTCTGCGCTTTTGCTCTGTCAATGATTCAATGAGAGGCAGGAAATTCTATCTCAAACCTAGTTCTACTAAAATCACATCATGGAACTGGACAATTTGCGAGGCTTTTTGTGTTTGCAACTCACTTAATTTAGTACGAAGTTTGAACTTAATCGGCGGGAGTAATTTATTTAGAGTAAACTCTATGGATCGAGTTTCTTCAAGGAAAGACATCCTTATTTTTGAGTATGGCTTTTAAGCTTAGGAATCTGAGGAAACATAGATCGGCCGTCGATTCAGCAGAGAGTAGGTTTTCGTGTTTTTTGTCAATATCGTTAGTTTTCTAGACTTTTAAATCTGAGAATTTTGAAACTAAAAAATTCACTCCCCTCCCTATCTTCCTCGTTCTCAGTTCGGAAGGCGTTTCTGTTTTTTAGAAAGCACAAAAGCATGGGCGGAACTTACATAGGACTGGGTGTAGTGTAATTTGACAGTGAGAACAGCTCAAAATTGCTTCTGAGACGAGTCTATTTTTCAAAATCTTCCGGGGGAGGGCCCGCCCCGGCCCCCGAATCCCCTTTAAGGCTCGAGAAATCCTCTGAGCTCTTCTTTAGAACTGCGGAATCCCACCAATATACCCTTTGACGGGGTGTTTTTTTTAATGTCCCTTGACTTCTCTTGACGAAGTGTGTGTCCCCCCCCCCCCCCCCCGCAAAATGTTCGCACCTCCGCCCATGTATAGAAACTCTAATGTTTTTCAGGATCCTCTCGGTGCTAGCAATTCCTTCAGTAAATTGACGCCTCGCTGTCAAAAATTCTTGCAACCCAGTGTGGAAGAAAATTATTCTAATCATAAAATTGTGTTAAATTACCGTCGTTGGTAATCACAATGAAAGTAACCGACGATGAAAATGAACAGCCTCTTAATTTTTTTTTTTTTTTCTTAAGTCTTGCGTTTTATTCCGACATGGCAGGCCTGACAATGACTTAGACGCCTAATTTCCTCGTTAAGTTTTCGCTTTGCGAATAATGCAAACATTAGCTGTAATTAGGTTTTTTCTGTACTTGAGTATGTACTCAAACGCGGTTGTCAAAATACCGAGGGGAATGTAGTGTAGACGGCAGGCAAAAGTAATGCAAATGGAAACGTTCAAACACGTTTCGTATGGTGATGATGAATTTCTCTGACAGTGGCATTACTCTAACTGAATGTGTTTATAATTTTAAAATGTGTGTGCAATGTTTATAATGTATGGTTTTAACTGAAGCATCGATGAAATTTTGAAAAATGTTTATTTCTTCCACTTGAAATAAAAATGCGTTAATGTTATACATGGAGTAACGCATGTTGTACGTACAGTTGTTCGCGCATTCAGGATAGGTTGATAACTGGACTGCATTTTGCAATTTGGAACTATAAATTCTGGCTCATCTGAAAAAACACTTATGTGCATAGGGAAACTAATGGCTCATACGTTGTTTTTAAACCGGGCCAGAAGTTATAGTTCCAAATTGCAAAATGCAGTCCAACTGTGCTTCTAATTGTAGAAGCTAATTTTTACCATCTGCAGCGTTTAAAGGTTACTTACTCCAGCTTTAAATCAATTTTCTTTTCTTCTTCTTTCTTTTTGTCAAATAGCCGGCCTTTTTTTTATTTTCCTTTTGCTATGAAATACCGATGCATTAAAATTTGCCGGAACTTTGGTCAAAACTGGTCGCAACCTTGCACAGTACGTACCTAAATTAAAATTTGATCATGTTTTAGACGTAATTTATGCGAGTAATGTTTCGAATTCAGACTGAGCTAAGGACATGGGATTAGTCATCTAATGATCAAAATTGCTTCCTGTATCATTTAACAAAGATGATTTTTTCCCGGAAAGAAAAATTTTCTTACCTGCTCTCTCTAAAACGCTACATTTTTATGGCAGAAAAAAAGGGGGAAAATAGTAAGTAAAGCAACGTAATTCTTACATCGAAGACACTCTCTGACAAACAATACAGAAAGCGATTTTGATCGTTTTTAAGACAACCTGATGGTTTTAGCTCAAATGAACTGCATTTTGCAATTTGGAACTATAAATTCTGGCTCTCATGGTAAAACACTCATGTGCATGGGAAAACTAATGGCACATACGTTGTTTTTAAACCGGGTGAGAATTTTTAGTTCCAAATTGCAAAATGTAGTCCAAATAAAACTCGAGATCTCTCTACCACGAGCTTGAAAAAATTGCTAAAATTAATTTTGGAAGAGTCGGCCTAATCTTTGTTCATTATTTTTGACTGCAATCACTTAGTACTACTATATCTAAATCTTTTTTAAATGCACCTATCTAGGTAAGGGGACTTATAGTACGTACGTTGTCTTTGAAATAAGCCAGAAATAGTACCTAGTTCCTATTTCTAAAATTAAGTTCAATTCTCGTGTACTTGTGGCTTTGAGGTGTATAAATGCCTATAGCCTGCAGGGGCTGTCTGCAGCTTCATTGTTCTGCCATGGATAAATATATACTAATATTATAGTATGGCGGGTTACCAAGCGGTCCACCCTGGCCCCGAGACGCCAGCGCACTCTATCAGTCAGAGCAGTAAATATCCGAATTTTCTAGTTCCAAACCCCGCTACAAGAGCGCTCTACTGCGCCACAATCACCCGAAATTGCCCACGGATTTTAACACGGGATCTTACGGAACTGAACCATCCTTATGCGTAGTATATATTTATCCATGGTTCTGCCTTGATAAAGAATAATGCTGTATGAGCTCTCGGACGGTGCCAAATTTCCTCCAATAAAATACCCATTTTCAAGGAAACTTGTGGATATTTTTCTCCCAATTCCTCAGGGAATTTCATTCGCAACTTAATCTACTGTTTCTGAAAATTTCAAAGAAAAATATTGATAACTTTTCCTGAAAATGAATTTTTAATAGAGGGAGATGTGGCAACATTTGGATAGTCATGCAGCTATCTTCCTTACCATGGCAGTGTTGTAAATTGTGTACAAATAAGTGTCGTTTTTTCTCGGTCTGTGGGTTTCATGCCAAACATCCCTATCGTCGCAACGTTTCCAGCCCTTTTCTCATCTCTTGACGTGTACTCACGGGAGTTTCAACCGGACTTCGCTCAACCACTAGTTGAATTTTTATTTACAGAAGGCAACTGGATTCAAGTTGGTCAATGAATGTATCCCGAAGAAGATATTCTCCGTTGTCGAACTCTTAGAAGGAATGGTCATAAGATCACATTCGTTCACACATTCACGAAATACATTTCATACAAAATTCATGTAAAAACTATAAGGATATATTCTGATCTCCAGTTTGCTGAATTTCCCCCTAAATCAAGTGAATTTCTGGTCAAGTCAAAAGTCAAACTGTCGCGGAAAATCATCGAGGTTGCGAAAAATCCACAAGTTCGTGAAAACATCCTGATATAATAGCAGCAGCCCTCGCCGGAAACGGCGTTACTCGACGGTGAGCGCTATGTAAGCAATCGACGCATCTCCGCGCACGATGATGCAATGCTTGAAGTATTCAGAAGACTTTGCAGGCGCTCCAAACTTTCCATGCTGACAAATATACACTCGTTGGTGAGGCGAATGGAGCATCTTCGCGTTCGATGGTGCAATGTTGGAAGTATTCATACGATGTTGCAGACGCTCCAAATGGTTCATGCTGACTTAACTTTGTTGGTATTTAGCGTGACTGTTCAAAATTTTAGCACCCGTAGAGGAAACGAGACGGGTCCCGAACTTCATCTCGAGATTTTTCTGTTTTCATCAAATCGTTGATCGTGCATTTCTCAAGGCACTCAAGTCCGTCAATTTGAAAATTGAAATTTCGCATTTGCCAACTCTGTGCGCTGACAAATAACTCCTTCACGAATTTTAGTCTACAGAATTCTAGGCCCGAGGTTTCAGCTGTCTGGAATGTAGTAACGACCGATGGCGCACGATGATCAAATCGATACAGCACAATTAATAGACTGAAAAAAATCAACGCCCGTTTTTTCCTTGAATCGAACATCAGCTCCCTGGGTTTTTTCTAAAATTTCATTGACGCCGCAGTTTCATCGATACCTCCATTTCATCGCTCGGAAAGAATGCTCCGCACATCCACCAACATTCATCAACGTCCATGGACATGATCCTGTTTTCTCTCCGTCTTGCGATTTCAAGAAGCGCCCTTGCAGCCACAACTGTTCAGGAACCTGTGGGCATTAAGCGCCAAGCCAGCCTCTCCCTGTTGACAGGCATGCTGGTCCCTTAATTGAAGCAGCCTCTCCCTGTCAGCAGGCAAGCTGGAGTAGAATTGTGGCCTCTTTTTGCCTCCAACAGGCAAGCCGAGTGTTGCGGCCTTTCTCCTCTTCCTCTCAAGGAACAAGCAAGTGGACTGCAAAGAGCCCTCGTAAACATAGCCCCAACATGGGCTGTAGCATCGGCTGGTGACGCATGGACCATTGATCAAATCAACACAACGACAGAAATTTGCGGGCATTGTGTGCTAAGCCAGCCTCTCCCTGTTGACAGGCATGCTGGTCCCTTAATTGAAGCAGCCTCTCCCTGTCAGCAGGCAAGCTGACTTAGGACTGTGGCCCTTTTTCTGTTTTTCACAGGCATTGCGGCCTTTTTTCCCCTTTCAAGGAACAAGCAAGTGGACTGCAAAGAGCCCTCGTAACCGTGGCTCCAACATAGGCTGTAGCAACGGCTGGTGACGCATGGACCATTGATCAAATCAACTCAGAACGACAGAAACTTGTGGACATGGTGCGCTAAGGCAGCCTCTCCCCGTTGACAGGCATGCTGGTCCCTTAATCGAAGCAGCCTCTCTCTCTGTCAACAGGCAAGCTGACTGAAAATTCTGGCATCTTTCTGTTTTCCGCCGAGTGTCGCGGCCTTTCCTTTTTCCTTTCAAGGAACCAGCAAGTTGACTGCAAAGAGCTCTCGTAAACTTGGCTCCAACATAGGCTGTAGCAACGGCTGGTGACGCATAGACCGTTGATCAAATCAACGCAGCATGATGAATTGGAATCACGGCGAGCCCTATTTTTTCAGACAAGTAACATCAGCTCGCTAACTTACGTCAAAAATTCCAGCAACTCCACAAATAGTCGCTTTGGAGAAAATGCGCACCCACCAATACTTTGTTAACGTCCATGGACCTTTTATTCATCATTTGAGCAAGGCCGGCATTCTTCGCCATGGACTACATGTTATCATGAGCGTTTCACTCGAAAAATATTTGCTGCAGAGCTACCGATTCGGTGAGCGTATCAAATGTCACGCTGATATAGAAAGCCCAGAAACTCGTTGATGGATTCGACGGCAGAAGTGGAGAGCTTTTGGAGCCTGTAAAAATGCATTTCTGTTCGAAGCACCTTTACTCAAATGCGCTAGCTATCATATAACCGGGATATGCTCCAACAAATTTCAACGTTGGATCAAGATAAATACCCAAGTAGTACACTCAAGATGGGAGAAGGAGAAGAAGATTGCCTTTACAGAAGATTTGGATGGTTAGTGGTGCGGATGAACGCGGCGTGGAACCCAATAAGTGAAGCTGAAAAGAAGAAAAAAAACCAAAACCAAAAAAGCAAAAAAAACAAAAAAAACTAAAAAAAAAACAAAAAAAAACAAAAAAAAACAATAAAAAACAAAAAAACAAGAAAAACAAAAAAAAAAAAAAAAAAAAAAAAACAAAAAAACAAAAAAAACAAAAAAAAACAAAAAAAAAAAAAAAAAAAAAAAAAAAAACAAAAAAAAAAAAACAAAAAAAACAAAAAAAACAAAAAAAAACAAAAAAACAAAAAAAACAAAAAAACAAAAAAACGAAAAAAACGAAAAAACAAAAAAAACAAAAAACAGAAAAACAAAAAAAAATTATAATTTAATGCCGGTCGACTCGGCTCATATCGTCGCTTTTCTGACGTAAGGGCGTGACTCGATTTCCGCGTGAGCCATAGAAAGCATGGATTTGAATGTAACCCAGGGCTAACGTGGAAATTCAGATACGCCCTTACGTCAGAAAAACGACGATATCTGCAGTTGTGTAGTAGTATCTGTGAAGCATTAGAGAACAACTCTGCCGTGCTAAGGAAAAACGCCGTATGAACCCTCAGGCGTTGCCAAATTTCCTTTGGTAAATCTGAATTTTCTGGAAAATGTGTAAATATTTTTCCTCCAATTTTTCAGATAATTTTGTTCGCAATTTCACCTATAGTGCCTGAAAATTTCAGGGAAAAATATTCATAACTTTCTCCAAAAATAACTCTTTTTTGAGAGGATATTTGGCAACTCTCGAATGTTCATACGGGGTTCTTCCTTAGCACGGCAGTACTGTCAAGTAATCTGTTTGTCTAGTGCTAAATTTTGTAAGTACACTTTTTTAAGTTAAGTGCATGCGAATTATTGATTTTTGTTGAGAAATTCATCATCACAAACGTTGCTAACACATCGGACTTTCCTCCCCTATCCGGGACCACTACACATCGTCATTTCAAAAACCTCGCTTTTCAGTTTACAGTAGGGATTAAGTTTTAGGGGTGAGGCATCTACATCAGCCGCACCATTCACCCTGCAGTGGCGAATACCAGTGGCGTGGCATGCTTTGCGATACATCGATTGATCTGTCATTTAAACCTATGGAAAAGGATCGATAAACAGGGTGTCCGCAGCGAACACCTCAACAATCGATTCTTTACCATAGGTTCAAATGGCATAGCAATCGATACATCGCAATTCACGCCACGCCACTGGCGAATACCGCGTCGTGCATTGCGATGAATCGATCTATGTTATGCTACATTTAAACCCATGGAAAAGGATCGATTGAGAGGGTGTTCGCAAGCAACACCCCCAAAAATCGATTCTTAGTCATGGTTTTTAATGGGAAAATGTCGATAGTCGATAATTCATACTTTGCCACTGCATTTACGTACCCCTTAGGGAGACCCTCGGTGTGTCTGTGATGCTGCCACGTGCGTTTTCTTATTTAATAATGACATTTTTTAAAGTTTACAAACTGTCGCGTTTTTAGATATGCAATGTATAAGTTTAGGTATTATTTTCATTGGCAGGCCGAAATCGCCGCACTGTGTGCGGGCAGAGACGAAACAGCCAATGAGAGTAATTAGGTAAGATACTACTCTGCGGGGAAATCAAGGCCAAAAATTTCAAAAACAGCACGAAAGTCACCAAAAGAACTCTTAATGAGTATCAGTGCAAGGAGGAGGTGGGCGACTTATCAGCGCAGGCAGATTCAAAGAAATACTGAAGTATCTACCAATATATTTAGCAGTGAATACGAATCAATATTTATTTTTATTTTCTAATATCTTCATATTATGTATGGTCAGTTAAAAAAGCCAAATTTCCTCATATACAAAAATTAAGTGTAAATAAAAACATCAAAATGAAATTTTGAAATGAACTAAAAATTTTAATGAATATAATCCCCGATAAAAGTACGCACAGGTGTTAAAGGTTTTACTGCTGATTTGCCTTGATTTCCCCGTAGGATAGTGTGGACCCAGCTTTATTCTACCATCCTACTACGTACAGTATTTGGTCCACAGTTTAACCATACATACTTAGGTAAGTAAATGTCATTAGGGCATACACCATCAACATAAATTAGATACTTGAGGAGAATAGTTCTCTTCTTCCAAATTGATTTCGCATTTCTGGCACATCAAGACATCTGCCTTGAGGATTATGGCGTCTGAGTCTCGCAGGCTTTCGAAACAATCAATGTCAGTCAGCGCCTCAGCGCTAAGAAAAACAATAACAAACAAAAGAAAATTTAAAAAAAAACCAAGAGTTTAAACAGAATATATTGAGTACCTGAGTTTTTTGTATTCATGCGCATCATAACTGAATCAGCTCATGCGAAAACTGCTTATTTTTATTTTTTCTAATATTGTGAAAAGTTCAAAAAACTGTACTTTTAATGGCGGTTGTTGCTCTCATTGTCTGGCCGAAATCGCCGCACTGTGTGCGGGCAGAGACGAAACAGTCGGTGAGGGTAATCGAACTTGCATTTTAAGAATGCGCAAAAGCTAACCACTGAACCGTAAGAAGTCTTAAAAACCGGAGAGCTTTAAAGATGTAAAATGTATAAAATTAGCAGTGATCTCAAGAGCTGACTCACTTTAAATGGGGCATATTTATATTATTGGATGCATCTATGAAAATTTTCGAAAATGTATGTAATTCTTTCTTGTATCCCCTCCCCATTTACTTCTACATCGATTAGAACCGGTAACTATTTGATTGCATACGGATTTACTAAAGTATGTTATCGTGCATAATTGCTCGTGTTGCGTTTGGATCCTGACTGACATCGGAGTGCTGTAGTTATTCGATATAGCATCCCTCTTAGTGTACTCAATTAACTTAGGATTCAGAGATAAAAACATGTTTATTAAAAAGGTTTATTGCTATCCGTATGGGTAGGGTAGGTGAGGGATGTTCATTCTAGATTGCAGAAACATACAACTTGCATTCACTAGGTGGCCCTGGCCAATTACCGCCCTGAACTTTATGTAAAATGCAAAAACCCAACTTTTTCTTCCAGTGACAGTAATTGTACTTTCTCTGAATCTTGGTCCTATTTTCCTCGCATCTTATCTTGGTAGGTAACGCTTTGGCTCTCGAGCAGTTCCATCTCTCAGTAGCCTTATCAGGGCAGTTGTTACTTGCTTTTGGAACCGAGAGAATTTTTTGTCCTAAACATGAGTGGGTAGGATGACCTTTACCATTCACTTTTCGAGTTTACAACAGTCTTTATAGAGCTATCTACGTTATCGCGGCTTTATATCGATTTAATTTTTTCATTTTTCCTTGATCAAAGGAGGCACTTATATTTCTCTTGGTGCATAAAGCAAGTCGCTAGTGGTTGCGCGTTCTGATGATCAGAACGTGTCGCTATTTTAATTATTTTTTGTTGATAGGGCACCTGGTCGTGCGTGACGTCTGATTGGCAATTTTTCGCCTGAAACTCAACTTTTTCGCTCTTGTCTCGCTTCTCTTTTTTTCGTATCCTCATGTGTCTTGTCACACATCACTGTAGCAATAGATCAGTCACCAAAATCATGGGAAACAAGCTATTTTCCGTAGCTCCGTTGCAGAGATTTTTTAAAAGTTCACTTCAGTCCTTGTGTTTTAATTTTTATTTCATATCCGGTGGAGTAGCTAGAAATTGTTTATGAGAAGGGGGAAGTTTATACTTCAGAATTTCTGATTGGAAGAGGGGAAGGGGGGGGGGGGTCCCAAACACTCTCAGTATCCCCTTTCCCGTAATATTGTAATGCCTCATTTTTTCATGACGTTTCGAAAATTCAAGTAGCGCTGATCTCTCATTCAATATTTCGGTTTGATTTTTTTCATAGTCATCTTCACGAATCATATTTATGCTCTTTCCCCAGGATTTGTAATTCCAGGGAATAAAAGCGTACAAAATTGTTACTCTTGAATCGTGAAATGGACAAAATTATCATTGAGCTCCGATAAAAAAACTAACGCAATTTTTTGCTCGAGCTATCTGAGCGGACGTTTTCAGATTATCATCACCATTCACATTAATTTAGATTTCTAACTCAATTTTTGCAACTAGTCGTGCTATTTTAAAAACATTTTGGTTTTTTTGCTCCCCCCTCAATTTTTTCCAAGTAACAGATTTCAAGCTATTTCCTTAGCTAATGCATCTAAAAGAATTAGGTACTCTAATACGTAACTCTCCGTACAGAAAACAAGTAAGCAAAAGCACAAACATAGATTTGACTGCCGTAATGCAAACTTGTATGCCTGACCCCACGACGTATGCCATCACCACTGACTCTTCTTCTTTTTCCCCATGTATATGCTATGTTGTACAGTAGTAGTAATAGTAGTAGTAGTGAAAGTGTATATTTATTTTCAAAAGGTGCCTTAGCAACTGCGACCACTTGCACCTCAGCAATTGAAATATTAATGAGTCAAGTCATTATTGAAAGTTAATTTTTAAGTAACTTGAAAGAAAAGTAAAAATTAAATAAGTGTATTTCAGCACTTGAGCATCAACTTGAAAAATTTCTCGAGGGTGAGTGCCTTTTAGAGGGAGGGTGCAGAGGTTAGCATCAATTTGAAAAATTTCTCGAGGGTAAGTGCCTTTTAGAGGGAGGGTGCAGAGGTTAGAAGAGCCGATTACACACATCCCAAATGGGAGCCGGGACGATGAGCTAGACTCAGACATAAATCCTGGCTGATCTGAAAAAGCACTTGTGTGCACAGGGAAACTAATGGCACATACGTTGTTTTTAAACCGGGCTAGAATTCATAGCTCCGGTTATAAAACAACGTATGTGACATTAGTTTCCTATGCACATAAGTGTTTTTTCAAATCAGCCAGGATTTATGGTTCCAAATTGCAAAATCTAGTCCAATTTTGATGGCCCCGATTTGATGGTGGAAACCGGGCTCCACACTGCGAGTTTGACCCGAGCTTAAAGAGGTCCCGGAAGTTCCGAATGATCCGCGACGTGCATTTCACAGCCGTGACGCCCAACGACGACGACCGCCGTCAGTTCCGGTCATAGTGCCTCACTTACGGTCCGACGTCCGACGAACGGGTGGACACCCGCTGGACGCTCCGTCGACTGCTCTACCGTGATGACAGTGCCTCCGTATCAGCTTCACTTTCAGGCCGGGGCCTCTGGCCTCGGTCTGAAAGTGAAGTTGAGTTGGAGGCTCTGTCGTCCGACCGAGCACTCGACGAAGCGCCCGGCGCGCGGTCGTCCGCCCGGTCGTCGAATGTCGACGTCGACGTCCGTCGAGCGGGTGGACACCCGTCGGGCGCTCCGTCGACTGCTCTACCGTGATGACAGTGCCTCCGTATCAGCTTCACTCTCAGGCTGAGGCCTTGAGCCTCGGTCTGAAAGTGAAGTTGAGTTGGAGGCCCTGTCGTCCGACCGAGCACTCGACGAAGCGCCCGGCGCGCGGTCGTCCGCCCGGTCGGCGGATGTCGTGTACCGTCTGGGGGCACTAGAGGAGCGATCTGCAGACACCGCCCCGGCCGCACGTCTGCCCCGGTGGATGGTTGCGGGCACCATGGAGGTGCCCTTTATACCCTTGGTCAGTGACCTTGGGATTGGCTCCCGATGCCCAGGCTGGGGCATGGTTACCATCTTCTCTCTCTTTCTTTCTTTCTTTCTTTGGCTGATTGATTGATTGACTGATTGACTGACTGATTGATTGACTGATTTAGTTAGGTGGGAGGCTAGGAAGTTTAAGGTAAGAGGTGGACGGATGAGAGAGTGAGAGTGTTTTATCCCTTGCATTGATTGACTGACTGACTGACTGACTGATTGATTGACTGACTGACTGACTGACTGATTGATTGATTGACTGACTGACTGACTGATTGATTGACTGATTGATTGACTGATTTAGTTAGGTGGGAGGCTAGGAAGTTTAAGGTAAGAGGTGGACGGATGAGAGAGTGAGAGTGTTTTATCCTTGCATTCACTCACTCATGATCTCAATGAAGTCATTTAATCCGAGAATGGAGCTCTTGCATGTGGCAGGGATTTGCGATTTAAGTTCTTATTCCTAAATAAAATTTCGCTTGAAACACGATGGTGCCTCTGGTTCTCTCTGAAATCAACTCCAAAGCTTCAAAGAATCTCTCGAAGTTGAGGCCGTAATGGGGGGGGGGGGGGGATAATCCCGCGCTACCCTGAGAGTCCACCTCCATATTCAGTCAAATTCGCACAGATAGGGTGCAAATACATTAGCAGGATTGCCGTGGTTCCAACCGTGGTCCCCAAACAAAGTGGCAACCTTGCTAATGTGTTAGCTCCTTATCGGAAAATTTGACTGGATATTAGAGGTGGACTTTTCGGGCAGTGTGGGACATCCCCTTTATTACGGCCTCAACTTTGAGAGCTTTTTTTGAGCTTGGGAATTGATTTTAGAGAAAACCAGTGGCACCATCGTGTTTCTCGCAAAATTCTACGCTGGAATAAGTACTTAAATCGCAAATCCCTGACACATGCAGGAGCTCCATTCCTCGGACGTTTCTACATTTCTCACTAATATTGTTTTCTACACTTTCTTCTTAAGTTTATTAATCTATCTAATCTTTTCTTCAGTTAGTTCTTTAATATCCTTACCTTTCATTTTCTTTTTTGTTTTTCTCCATCCAAATAATTAAGGTGATTCGACGGACATCATTTTTTGTGTCAGAGCGACGTGCGATATATCGCATCGATTCGTTCCATGATTTCAGCCACTTATCATTTTTTTCGATTTTTGAGATCGCACTTCTGTTGTAATGAGCATAAAGAAGTCATATACCAAATTTGACAAAGAAATTCAACGTAATAAAGGCGTAGTTTATTTAGAGAAAAAATATCGCATTCGAGTGCAGTTACGATGTCGGTTTCGAATGCTATATTTTCCTCTAAAAAAACCACTCCTTTATTACGTTGAATATCTTTGTCAAATTTGGTACATGAATTCTCTAGACTCATGAAAACAGAAGTGCTATCTCAAAATTTAAAAAAAAAAAAAACGACAAGTAGCTGAAATTATGGAACGAATCGATGCGATATATCGCATGTTGCTCTGACACAAAACATGGCGTCCGTCGAATCACCTTCATCTCTTCTGCTTGACTCTATCTAATTGCTTAATCTTTTCTGCTTTTCTCTATCTAATTAATGCATCTTTTCTGCTTTTCTCTGTGTAATTAGTTAATCGCATCTTTTTTGCTTTTCTCTATCTAATTAATGCATCTTTTCTGCTTTTCTCTGTGTAATTAGTTAATCGCATCTTTTTTGCTTTTCTCTATCTAATTAATGCATCTTTTCTGCTTTTCTCTGTGTAATTAGTTAATCGCATCTTTATTGCTTTTCTCTATCTAATTAATGCATCTTTTCTGCTTTTCCAAGTTCCAAAAACCATCATCCTTTTTCGTAATTTTATCCGATAAATCCGTTTAGTTCCGTTTGTACCGAGGCAATTGTTGGGTCTTTTAACAGTTTTTCTTTTTCCGAGTATCGGGGAGTTAGCCCGGTGACTCAACCCCCAACCTGGAGGACCAGGGTTTGTTTTCGGAGTTTCCTGTCCTAGACAGGTTGCCTCCACTACAGCTGAGAGTCATGTCTGCCCTTCCAATGGGTGGTTCATACGCCCTGAAGCCGGTGACCATCTCCACTACCCCATAAGGCAGGGGTGATACCAGCTGGGGTCCGCAGGATTGCTAAACCTGTGACATCAGTCCCCCATACGGTATTTTCTGCTTTTCTCCGTGTAATTAATTAATATTTTCGTCGAAATTTCCTTCGCGAACATAGTAAAGCCATTTAGTCATAGAATTCCTTGGATGTCTCCATTTCTCAACCCGTAGATTGTTTTCCTCACTTTCTTCTTAATTATTAAGCAAATCGGGGCTGCCGATTCTAAGTAATTTACGCATGCGTGAGTGAAATGAGCATAATTTCAGTAGTTCGTGAATAATGCAATGATCTGTGAATAATTCAAGAGTAAATCTCCATTATAGTTTCTCACGGTGTGATGAGCGATCGATGGAGTGATGATCGATCCTAAAAGAATTCATATCTCGCGCGATTTGTGATCGATGAGTGAGTAAAATTGAGGAACTGTGAGTGAAATGTGAGTAAAATCGAGGAACGGCGAGTAAAGAATGAGTAAAATGAATAACGGAGAACGAAGAGGGAGTAAAATTGATAACAGAGAGAAAAGAGGCAATAAAATCGAGACACAGTGAGTAAAAAGAGAATAAAATCGAGAAACTGAGTGGTACGTGAGAAAAATGGAGAACGGTGAGTAGCAAGTGAGTACAATTTATAACAGTGAGTAGGAAGTGGGTAAAATTTTTATCAGTGAGCAGCAAGTGAGTAAAGTTCATAACGGTGAGTAGCAAGTGAGTAAATTATTACATGAGTAGCAAATGAGTAAAATTTATAACGGCGAGTAGCAAGTGAGTAACATTTATAACTGTGAGTAGCAAGTGAGTATCGAGACACAGTGAGTAAAAAGAGAAGAAAATCGAGAAACTGAGTGGTACGTGAGAAAAATGGAGAACGGTGAGTAGCAAGTGAGAACAATTTATAACAGTGAGTAGGAAGGGAGTAAAATTTTTATCAGTGAGCAGCAAGTGAGTAAAGTTCATAACGGTGAGTAGCAAGTGAGTAAAATTTATTACGATGAGTAGCAAATGAGTAAAATTTATAACGGCGAGTAGCAAGTGAGTAACATTTATAACTGTAAGAAGCAAGTGAGTAAAGGTCATAACGGTGAGAAGCAAGTGAGTAAAATTTGTAACGGTGCGTAGCGGATGAGTGAGGAATTCGCGAAACGTAAGATTATCGGCAGCCCTGATAAAGATGATCCCAGGGTGTATAGTTCTTGATACGTCGTTAAAAACCTGGAAAAGTCAGGGAAATTCGCCCAACACTGAAAAATCAGTTATTTCGCTGCGGAACTTTGAAATTCTTTCTTGCGAATAAAAAGTGCGAATCGAGAACGGTGAAAATTACTGTCCACCGCACTTACAGGCTCTGTGGACGAAGATCGAAACTTCCGCCTTTAAGTCCTCGAATTTTAGATTTAAGAAAATATGCCTACAGTGACGGCACTTATCAATGCATCCGGATGAAACCGGTTTCCCTCTTACTCCTTTCCCTCCCCCTCCCCCTTTTTTGGAAAAAATCTTACTTTTGGTAGTACTCCTTGAAATAGTCGTCGAATCCTCAGTCGTTACAATCAATCGACCTCATCTTTGTACCGTGCCACGTTCACTACAACTATTGGGCGTTGGCATTTATTGATTTAAAATGTCACGTGGTTATTGTTTTTGACAAAAACTACTATTAAAATGATGCGCAATACATTCTGGAAAGTGTGCTCGGTTTTTTTCGACGTGCTTCCCTAACTCTAGAAATCTGTGATTGGAATTGCTACGCTGGTGTTTGCTCGCAGCAAGATAACAAAGTGCTCCTCTGCATGGAGGCTGTTTCCAGGCGGGCGCAAATCGTGTTGCCTGACCGCTTAAAGTTAGGATCTTAACTTTGAATCGAAATCAAGAACCAAGTTTTCGATAACAAAGTTGCCCACCTATCAGAGGGGGCAACTGACTTATTCAGACAGACATGCTTGCTCTGGCCCGCGTGGGATCAATTCTCTTTTTTCCATGCATTGTAAATTTGAAGCTCAAACAACGAACTTGGCAGCCAATATTGTTGGTAGGTTTTTCCTTGTGTAATCACAGATTTTCGCTCCGTAATCAAAATGTCACGAGAGTTCGTCATTGAAGTAAAACTCAACTCTCTAATTAATGCTCCCAAGCTGAACGATGAATTATAAGCGCTGATGCGACTCATGGCTCGCATTCATGATACTGGTTTAACGTTGAATTATTAAATTTATGTTTTATCAGGTATACAAAAACGGAGTATACATTCATTTTTTGGGACTTATAAGGTGAACAAATCAATCACAACAAAAATAATTATTGCAATTATTGCATCTGCATCTGTATTTTAACATAGTGGATTTGGAAGAACTCGCATTAAGTATGTTCGGTTTTCTTCCCCTTTTTTGTTTTTTGACCATCCACAAGAAAATTTTCTCTTGGTTGTATTATTCTGATTCTAAGATACGCCTTTTATTATCATTATTATCATCATTTTACTATCATGATTTTTCCTTTCTCGTTTTTATGTCATGTATCATTGTAAACGCCTTATCTGAGCAGAATTGAAGGAAGTTAAGAACATATGATTCATTTCCTGAAGAATTTGTAAATTTTTTCACTATTTCTATCCGTGGCCAAATTTTTCTTTTCGTGGCCAATTTTTTAGTGCGCAGTGCGATTCCAGTGAAAGTGTAATGTCGCGAGTGCTTACAGCTTGGCGTCGGGCAATTGGATAACTCTCCTCTGGTACGTATCTAACAGTTCATCATTTCTTTTCATTAATTTTATCCACTATCCCTCTGGAGTTGACAATTTTTGCAATTTTTTTTTGATAGGTCAGTTGCGCTTGACAGAATCGTATATTCTTGGTGTAAGCTAATTTGTCGTTCATCAAATGGACAAAGTGTGTCTAATCGCCAATTTTTCACGTTCAGTATTAACAGAAATATCGCCCATCAAAAAACATGCTGTCTAACATCATCCACCGCGGAAGGGCATACAGTCTTAAAAGATTAGGAGCTAAATAAATTGCGAGGCGGAAAAAAACCAGTTACCAGTGCAAATGTGTATGTATATCACTGATTGATGAAATTAAGGGGAAAGAAACTATGATATGCACCAACGCTGTGTATGACGTCATGCACCGTATTTTCCGATGGGCAATCTCCGTTAACACTGAACGTAGAAACATGGAGTTCGAAAAGATCTTGACGGAGTTGAGTTTTTGCTAATCTATAATCTTAAAAAACTATTAACATACGATTCTGTGACTAGGGCAACTGACCCATTGTTATCATTCCCGAACTCCGCTTGAATGCGGTAGGCGCGGAAAGGCGTCACTGATGAAACAAAAATGCATAATCGATGTTACGACGGTCGTCGATGAAATAGGTAAAGTTCCAGATTAAATATCATCCAAATTGCTATTACTTTTATGGAGATAGGTGGTGAAAAACACGATTTTCCTTACAATTATTGTCATTCGTAAATTTTCCACCTCCGTAAACACTCCTCTTTTCGAACTACGGAAGAGGTACGTGATGTGGTACCCCGCGGAAATGAAGGAAATTATTGGCGTTCCACTTGTCACACGTCACTGACATTCATGAATGTATGCACAATGCTCACAACCTTGAATTCTGAAATCACGCGCGAATATATTGGAACAGCGGCGTTGGTATGTGGTGTGGTATCACGCCGTTTTGAAGGAAACCTCTCTTTGCCGACTCCGGAGTAGGTACGTGATGTGGTATCACGCAGCAATGAAGGGAAATATTGGCGTTCCACTTGTCACATATTACTGACTTTACGAATGTATGGATCTCTGCTCTAGGTGTTAATGGTCTAGCTTTTCTAAAACACGGTAAATGTATAAACAACAACAACAACTACTCAATGCTCCGGACGTAAAATTCTAAAATCAATCTCGCGAATATTGGAACAGCGGCTTTGGCACACTGGAAAAAAAACACATTGGATCTAGAGTCCAGACTCTTAAAAACATTGACAAGAAAAAATACTCTTGATTCAATCCGATTTGGGAAAAAAAAACACATTGGATCTAGAGTCCAGACTCAAACATCGACAAGAAAAAATACTCTTTATTCAATCCGATTTGAGCTTGAATCGAAACGAAATTCGCTTAAATTAAGAGGCTTGGCTTTTGATTTAAGCTAGATTCTGATTGAATCAAGAGTACTTTTTCTAGTCGATGTATTTAAGAGTCTGGACTCTAGATCCAATGATTTTTTTTCCAGTGTAGGTGATACGGTATCACGCCGCTTCGAAGGAAACTCCTTTTTTCGGACTCCGGAGTAGGTGAGTGATGTGGTATCACGCGGAAATGAAGGGAAATGTTGGCGTTCCGTTTGTCACACATTACTGACTTAATATGTAGGTATGCATGATGGTCCAACGTTAAATCTTAAATCAACACTGGAAAAAAAACCACATTGGATCTAGAGTCCAGACTCTTAAAAACATCGACAAGAAAAAATACTCTTGATTCAATCAGATTTAAGCTTAAATCAAGAACCAAGCCTCTTAATTTGAGCGGATTTCCTTTTGATTGAAGCTTAAATCTGATTGAATCAAGAGTCCTTTTTCTTGTCAATGTTTTCAAGAGTCGGGACTCTAGATCCAGTGTGTTTTTTTTTTCCAGTGAAGGGCGTAAATATTGGAACCGCGGTTTCGGTATGTGATGTGGTATCACGCCGCTTTGAAGGAAAATCTTAGTTATTCGTCTGTCTCAAATAACTGAAGTTATGAAGCTCACCTCGTTGAATTCTGAAATCGAGCGCGCAACTATTGGAATTTGGAACAACGACGTTGGTATGTTATATATCATGACGCCGCTTTGAAAGCGAATCTTTGCTTTTCACCTTTTTCAAATAAATTACAGACATTTATGAATGTAGGCATTATGAACTCCTATCGTTCAATGGACCAAGACAATTTACGAAGTTGAGTTTTCCTATTCTTATTTGTCAACTGAAATTTCACGTAAAATACGATTCACGCAACGAAAATAACTGGAAAACGCCGAAGTAGTTTCATCGTTTGCAGTTTAGCCGCATGAACTATATATTTATGCGCCATTTTTGAAGGTGCGAATTTTTAAAATTTAAACTGACCAACTGTAGCTACTACCACATCATACAGTTCGACTGTACTGTACATTCTGGCTGCCTGCGCACTCAGAATGTATTGTTAATTTTCTCACACAACCGTTGGGAGAAATCGGGTATATGCCCCCATATTGAGGTGAAAAACGCGTGATTATGATTCTCAGAAACCGCTGGAAAATTCGCGTATCATCCACGGTATTGCGGTGGCCATCGCGTAATATCTCTCTTTTATTTTTATTTATTTTATTTTACTTCCCCCCTTTTTTTAATACAAATTAAGCGCTAGATAAATGTAGCTTCTTCTGCGAAACTGTGATGATAATCGCGTAATTTCTCACGATTAAACAAACCCGCTGAAGAAATCGCGGATCTCTCGCGTTTTTGAGATGAGGATCTCGCAATTTTTACCACCAAACGGCTGAATGAATGATGTAAACATGTAGCAGTATTCCGTCCCTTACACGGTCAACGGCGAGGGTAGAAAGGATAAATCAAAAAGTGGAATGAGAATTTTCCGTTGTTTGCCTCAAATATTCCGTTTTTGCAAAATCAGAATAAGCCAATGAATGTCGAGGACAATCGGCAGATTTAAGTGTTGGGTATTTATTGGCGAGCCGAAAAGTCCTGAAATTTCATGTGTGTGCGCTGTGACGAAGTGAACCATGTTTGTTGCATACCTAAAAACTTGAAGGCGTTTTATGAGCGCTCGCCTATACGACATCGCCATTCATGTTGCGCTGAGCACATGAAGTTGTCTGAAGTCGCATCGTTATGCCATTTAAACCTTTGGTAAAGAATCGATTATTAAGGTGTTAGCTACGAACACCCTGTCTATTGATCCTTTTCCTTAGGTGTAAACGGCATAACAATCGATACATCGCAAAGCACGCCACGCCACTGTCAAATCTGTCTAAACTTATTTATTTTACACTTGAACTTATACTTTTTTCATTGTAGATAATGAACAAGGGTTTCAACACACGTGTTTTTATCGAAATTTCTCGTAAATTATGATGAATGCTCTGAATCAAGAATAATTCTATTCACGATATGTTTTATTTTTCGTGAATTAACAAGTCCTGCTCGCACAAAAACTAAGCTCCACTCAAATCAGGTTGGGCACTCGTTTTGATTTTAGTGCACTTCACAATGCTACGTTATTTCCCATCGTTGAGGATTTAACGCATCCGTTGGAAAAATCGCGCATTGTCCGCGACACTGAGATGAATAGCACGGAACTTCTCACTTTTCAAGCGGAAACCAAGCGGGCAACTATATCCGAACTCCGGGGTAGATATGTGGTATCACGCGAAATTGAAGGAAAAGTATAGCCTTTTACAAACTACGGACATTATGAATTCTATGCTCGCATCGACAAAAAGCTCGCTAATTTTCCGCGATATTAGGGGGAAAATTGTATGGTCTTCCTACACGGAGAAAAAAACCTCGTGCGTGGGACCCGAAGTTTAGGTCATATGGATCTCTGAAGTTTTTGGATCGAGCATCTGAACACTTTAGGTCCAGCTGCTGAGGTTTGGATCACACATCTGAAACTTCAGTTCTTACATCTGAAGTACTTCAGATGTGAGAACCGAAGTTGTTCGGATGTGAAAACCGAAGTACTTCAGATGTAAGAACTGAAGTTTCAGATGTGTGATCCGAACCTCAGCAGCTGGACCTAAAGTGTTCAGACGCTCAATCCGAAAACTTCAGAGATCCATATGACCTAAACTTCGGGTCCCACGCACGAAGTTTTTTTCTCCGTGTACGTTCTTAATCATCCGCCAGAAAATGCTTTTTTGTCGCGATTTGAGGTGACCACTCGTAATTTTAAATGACTTTACAAAATCTGGAGAAATTGCGTATTCGCCACGATATTGCGGAGATGATCGCGTAATTTCTCTGTTTTTTGTTCGAAATCGCAGGAAAAATCGCGCATTTTCTGTGACATCGAGATGTTACGCGAGAAATCGTCTAGGATTTTACGCAGCCGCTGGAAAAATCGCGTACTACCCGCGATACTGAGATGAATTACGCGGAATTTCTCATTTTTCAACAAGCGGAAACCTAGCGAGCAGCTATTACAACGCTGGAGGAGGTATGTGGTATCACGCAAAATTGAAGGAAAATGGCCTTTCGCCTATGTGAAATTACCGTAGTTAATTTCCGTATTTCCCGCGATATTGAGGTGAATATTGTGCAATCAGTTTTTTTATGTTAATATATAGGCCGCGATATTGAAGTCAATGGCCTTTAATTCTGAATGATTCTAAGAAAATCTAATGAGAGTAACGCGTTTATTCAGTGAATTTTCGGTGATTATCGCGTAGAACCTCATTGTTTTAGAAAATCGCCGGAAAATTAGCGGCTTTCCTGCGACGTCAAGATGACAACCATGTAATTTCCCTGGATTTCAAGAATCCGCTGGAAATATCGCGTGCTACTCGCGATATTGAGATGAAATTCGCGCTTTTTCTGACGTTTCAACAAGCGAAAACGAAGCGAGCAACTATTTGAACTCCGGAGTAGGTATGTGGTATCACGCTGAATCGAAGGAAAATCATAGCTTCTTGCCTCTACGAAATGATCGTCGTTTATGAATGAATTGACGCAACGCTATTACAGTGAAAGCTTGCTAAGTCGAATTGTGTAGGGACCGGAAAAAAAATTCGACTTGAACGGTAATTCGTAGTAACCGATTCTGCACTTTATAGGGCGTGTGTAAGGATCGAAAAAAAAATTCGACTCACGCGGAATTTCGTCTGAACTGTAGTTCGACGTAACGAGCTTTACCGCATAGTCGCGTATTTTTCACGATATTAAGATGAAATTAGTATGATCTGTTTTTTTCTTTCGCAACCGCTAGATACTTTGCGTCCGTTGCACAATATTAAGGTGAATGCCGCGTAGTTATTAATAATCGTACAAAAGCTCTGTAAGAATCGCGTATTTGCCTCGAACTTTCGGTGATTAGCGCGTAATTTCCCATTGTTTTACAAAATCTGGAAAAATAGCTCCTTTCCGGCCGAGAAAAGCGTGTAATTTCTCTGGATTCAAGGAATCCGCTGCGACCAAAACGTATACTGCTCGCGATATTATGACTAAATTCTCGCAGTTTCAAATTAATCGACGTATGCGAAAACGTCCGTTGTCCAATACAGGTTTTCATAATCGCTGTGGGTTTTTTTGTCCCACGACACTCATGAGTAGGATCGATATCGTTTGTAAACGTTTAATTACACTTAAGGGATTATTTATAAAATTGTTCTACATTTCTAATGTCATAAACCATCTTGTGTCGTCAAGTTACAACGAAATTCAAATGTTTTAACAAGCGCAAATGAAGTGAGCAACTATTCGAACTCCGGAGTAGGTTTGTGGTATCACGCGAAATTGAAGGAAAATCATAGTCTCTCCCACGTCTGAAATTACTGTCGTTTATGAAAGTATTGACGCATCGAGCTTAAAATCGCGTTTCCTGCAATATTGAGGTGAAAGTATCTGTAATCTTTTATGATCTCAACCAACAGCTGGAAATTTTGCGAACATTGAGCGATATTGAGTCGAACAACGTATAATTCAAACGATTGTACGAAATTGCTGGAATTTTTATTTTGTACAGAATCGCTGGAAATAGAGCGAATTTCCAGCGATACCGAGATAAAAAGCGCGTAATTTCGCACTCGAACAAAGTTTTAGGATTTAAGTTGAAAAAGCTGAATATGGGAAAATTTTTACCAATTTCAAGTTTCATTGCCATTTTGTACTCGTAAGAATAAAAAAATCTATCACAAAAGCCCGTTCCCTCAGATTACTCAATTAACCTTAGAGGCGATGTTTTCATGGTGAACCAATCGATGTCGATACAATCTCACCTGTTCGATGTATCGAATACGATCCATAGGACTGACTTGTCACAGGCAGGCGCTCTGGGACTTCAAGACAGATCCTTATGTCTTATCGATTTCTATTGAATTAATGTTTTTAAGCCTGTTTACCATCCGTCAGTGAAGCATCAAGTCTCTCTGTGATTGAATAGACAACGAATATCTTATCGAAAAATCGCGACATTCTTGATTTCCCCTGTTGCCGTCTTTCAAACGGGCCTGTCCGAGTTCGAGCCGCCTCCATATTTCAGCAAAGCGCCGAGTCTATCCCGTTCGATCTGAATTCATTCATCTTCGTACTTTTTTCGAGATAAGGAGGATTCGTGCTTTTTTCGAGATAAGGAGGAATGCGACTTTCAAGTCTGAGCTCCTCTTCAGCTTGATTAGTGGCGAGGCGTGAATGATCGATTATCGATATTTCCCCATATGAAGCCATGGTAAAGAATCGATTATTAAGGTGTTCGATACGAACACCCTCTTAATCGATTCTTTTCCATAGGTTTAAATGGCAGATCAATCAATATATCACATAGCTCTCTGCACCTATGAGCTTGATATCCTACGAAATGAACAACAGGCGGTGGCGGAGCATACGTATGGAAATTCTGCCGTGCATAATTGATAATCGATACTTCTACATTTGAAGCTGTGGAAAAGAATCGATTATTAAGGTGCTCGCTGCAAACACCCTGTTTTTCGATCCTTTTCCATGTTTACATGGCAGATCAATCGATCTATCGCGATGAACGCCACGCCATTGCCGTAAGTATAGTCAGTAAGTACGGCTCATATAAAAATGTACTTGAGGCATCTTCCGTAACACGGCAGAATTAATGGCTTCGCCGTCTGAGGGTGCAAGGTTTCCGGCGGGGTGCTAGACCTGGAAAGTCGAGAAATTTTCGGTTAATTATTCTGATAAATGTCTCGTAACGTCGTAAACAGAATGGAGATGTTGCATGTGTGAGGCATTTGCGATTGACTGTTGACTCTTATGTAAAAGTTCGCGAGAAACACGATGGTGCCACTGGTTTTCTCTGAAATCAACTTGCAAGCTCAGAAAAAGCTCTCAAGTTGAGGCCAAAATGGAGGGGATATCCCACGCTATCCTGAGAGTCCACCTCGACATCAAGACGAACTTTTCATGCAAAGATAGGGAGCAAATACATTACCAGGGCTGCCGCTTTATTTGGGGACTCTAAAACTGAAAGCGCGGCATCCCTGCTAGTGTATTTGCTCCCTATCTTTCCATGGAGAGTTCGTCTTGATGTAGAAGTGGGCTCGCAGGATAGCGTGGGATATCCCCTCCATTTTTGCTTCAACTTCAGAGCTTTTTTTGAGCTTGGGAGTTGATTTCAGAGAAAACCAGCGGCACCAACGTGTTCCTCGCGAACTTTTACATAAGAACCAACAGTCAAATCGCAAATCTCTTTCACATGCAACATTTCCATTCCACGTGGAACACGATTCGCGCGACAGAAATTACTGAAATCAACTCTTAACTAAGATATCAACGTTTTTTGTTTACATTGGTAGAGGAAATTTTGTACTCTCCGGTGCACAAAAACCCTGGGTAGGCGTTTTGTTCTTGCACTTTCGAGGGTGATGCTGAAAACAGTCGAGTCTGAACAGGTTCTCGTATCATCTCACCGATGCGTTTGCGTTTACATTTTGGCATTACATGCATGGACGGTGCACCCAAGGGAAGAAGCTAAATATCGGAAGCAGGCGAGCGAGAGAACTTATATGCGTACAGCTAATTTGATGCAAAGTGTAAAACAAAGATAAGGCGAAGGTGCGGCTCGGGCTCTTTTGAAACGGAGCAGTCGGTTACACACGCATTTAAATATAAATCTTTTAATTTGAATAGAGATTGGAAAACTTCCCCGAACCGGAGAGCCTCGGCGGAGGATGACTTTAGGAGGGAGTTTTACATTATTATAATTATTATATTTGCATATATCCAGCTTGTAGCTTGTTTCATATGCCACACTCAACAACTTTCTTAGCTTTCGATATCCGTGCCGTGGAGAAACCGAAGGCTTGCGTACTCGCACAACACTAGGCAACGGAAGGAAAAGGAGAGGAGTTCACGAACGATCCAAGGGAAAACGTATTTGGACTACATTTTGCAATTCGGAACTATAATTGTGCCTAACCTAATTGGCTTGATTAGGGACTGAGAGGGGATGGGACTGTAGGGACTGCAAGCCGGGGGCGGCGGTCATTTCCGCGAGGAACTGAAAAAGGGGCTGGAAATCGGCGATCATTTCCGCAAATTATTTCATGACAATTTTTGTTACCATTTGGAGGAGTTGGCAACGTCGGCAAACCTGAAACTATCCCCTAAATAAACATTAATGTACTCACCCATTGATTCAAGAAGATTCAAGAAGAAGACTGTGATTTGAAGTAGCAAAAGAAGATACAAGAGGTCGGTTGACAAAAAGTTCCAAAACTCCACTTCATTTTGTAAAAAGTAAAAGTTCGGAACTTTTTCCCCCCCTCCCTTAAATCACGTATATGCAAATCGCAAAATTTCAAAAAACCTCTTTCTTTTTAAAAAAAAATAAAGAAACTGTCCGCACGGTAAGGATTTTTGCACATCTCAACATTTCAAAATCCACTTTAAAAAAAAACAACAAAGAAACTGTGCGCACAGTTTTTTTTTAAGATAAAATAATTATCACGTCACATTTTAAGTCGAAAACTTTAAACTTTCTTCCCGTGAAATCGGTATCCCATAAACTTCAGGTACCTCAAGCGAGCCGTTTCAGAGCCTCCTTCTAATGCTTCTTTGCATGTATTCCATGCCTGGATGGATGTTGCAAGTCGATCGGCGGTTTCTTTCCGGATAACATTTGTAGATTGCTTCTTGATTGAGTTAATTTTTGTCATTGTGAGAGCTTGCGTTTCTAGTAAAACTTGCGTGACACTATGAATTGAAGGCCGATGGTAAAAATTTTTATTGTAATTGCTATGGAAGGATTCAGGTCCATTGGTCGTTCTTGGCCCATCAGAGGGGGGGCCTGCCCACATGCTAGGAGGAAACAGTGCCGCCTCGTCTATGTACGTTTCTAAGACATAATCGGAAAAATCAGATGGCACTTGGGGGGGTGCAATCGATAGTAAATCAACGAAACCTGCTTCTATTTCAGTAGGCGGTAAATATGGCAGGCCAAAAAAATATTTCAAATATTTGCCCACTTCAGAATCTGGCGTATTATATTCTCTAAGAAGGAACTTGTTTTGCTGAATATGTTTAAACCAATTCTGAGCTAAATGAAAGGTGCAGCACAATATAAGGCATTCCGGAAACATTGCTAGTACGGCATTATGAGCAGCTTTCTCAAAGTCAGCGTAAAAGTGTGAAAAGCAGAAAGTTTTACCTGTTAATTGTTCGCATATGGCCAACAACCGTCGCCACATTAAATTGTAAGTGGCCTCCGTTTTATTTTCAAGGAAGCAAAAAGCAACAGGAACGTAAAATTTTTGAACGTAAACATGTATAGTATATAATTGCGTGAAGTGTTGAGGGGCGAATGAAAAGGTTCCATCTGCAAAGGCATCGGTGCAGCTACTCAATAAGTTCATGTTTTCGGTGCATGTAAAAATTACTATGGGTTCGGTGTCGTGAACAAAACAAAACTGTTCCTTTTGAAACAAAATTTGTTCCTGTTTGTCAAATAATTGTTTGATAGCTTCGTTTCTACTACCTGGTAAAGGGTTCTTCGTTAATTTTCTTCGTTTCCTGTACATACTTTGCCGTAATGACTCTATGTGCTGAAATTCCACTGCGTCAGTCCCCTCTGCCAATAAATTCCTACCGATTATGGCAGACGGTTTCTCTCTGATGTTTTCGGTCGCTTTTCTTTTTAAAGTTTCCTTAAATTTCTGTCTCGTTATTTCATCATCAGAATATTGGTGATTTGGTGCAGAATGTTCGTTCTTAACTTCCAAAACATGTTCGCGGGATTTATCAACTAAAACACTGTACCTACAACTTTTCATCGTACACCGATACCGCACATTTCCGTTCTTAAGTACATTTGCTTGACACAATTTGTAATTTTCAATTACTATGCAATTTCCGCCTCGCGTACTAACGTACTTTTCCGAAATTTGAACATCCATCCCGCACACGCAGTCACGCACTGACTTGATACCAACTGATCAGTTTCAGTTCCGAGAGAGCGGTCAGCGGTGTCGCACCTTTCATTCATTTCTTATCAGTGCAGCGCGATGCGACATGTGATGCGGCAAACCTCCTTCTAGATCATTCCAACAACTTAGAGTTGCCACGTTGTGCATATTCATTTTTTGCACTTGCGGAAACGATCGATGATTTCCTAGCGGAAATGATCGCCGATTTCCAGCCCCTTTTTCAGTTACTCGCGGAAATGATCGACGCCCAAGCCGGGTATCCTTATAGGGAGAGTTAGGAAATCTGGAATCCATTTCTAACGCACCTCATACAAACCGCCAAAAATGTAAAAATTCCAACGGTTTTATATATTGTGCGGCCCAAATGGACCTGCGATGGATACAACAGGGAAAGAAAAGGGATGAGACTCAGAAGTGGAGAAGGAATGCGGGGAAATGAATTCATGAAGAATCACTGAATACCGTGCGTGATCTTCGACCTGATGTGTGGCTTCATATCACAACTCGATATGTCTTAACTCAAAACTCTCCCTCTGAAGGAACTGAGGCCATCATCAGCAAAGATGGTTGCATCTGAATAAAATGGAGCTGTATCCATTCTGCGATGGGCCCTGAGATTCATAAGAGTTCATACATAACTGGCTCATGAACATACTTCCATTTGATTTAAATACGTCCCGATGAGAGTCGCCGCCAGGTACAAAATATCGACTTCCCGAAAGTTGCAAAACCTCTGTCTTATCCGCAGTTCAGCACGTGGGCGGGTAGTGTGCTCCCTGAGGGTATCTTGTCTTCTACTCTGCCGTGCTAAGGGAAAACGCCGTATGAGCCTTCAGGCGTTGCCAAATATCCTCTGATAAAATACAAATTTATTAGGGGAAATTATAAATATTTTTCTTCAAATTTTTCAGATTATTTTGTTTGCAATTTAATCTAAAATATCGGAAAATTTCAAGGAAATGAATTCATAAATTTCGTCAAAAATACATGTTTTATCAAGGAAAATTTGGCAACTCTTGAATGTTCATACGACGTTCTTCCTTAGTACGGCAGTACTCATCCGCTCCCACCAATCCTCGAAAGTGAGTCCAAAAAACGCTCTTTCCTGCGATCCGCTGATCGCGAGACAAATTTTGGGCCGAGAGGCATATTGTCAAAAGTGATTTCTTTTTTTCATCGTTAATCGCATTGAAAAAGTGGGACGATCGCACAAATGGCCTTTTGCAAACTTCAGCCAGGCCAAAAGTAAGAGTTGTTTTCTTTCAGCAATTGCTCTAAAATCACGATAACCGCATTGGCAAAGTCTAAAATACACCTTCCTACTTCTGCGACGACACTACGTCACAGGTGAATATATCGTGAGGGGAGTCGTTCCATCCAAATCTTGCGCACCACGATGCTACACAATATCCAACATAGCCGACGCTTCCGCGCGCATATCGTGAGGAAGCACCCCGGTCCGGTCTTCATCAACATAAGAAATGTAAATATAACCTCGCCGGTTGATAAAATCCGGTCTTCTCACGAGTTTATCGGCGGTTCGGCCATGTTGAATATTGCGTAGCATCCTAGTGCGCAAGGGTTGGATGGAACGACTCCTCTTACGATTAATGTTCATCTGTCCCGTAGGATCGTTTCCGAAGCGTTAAGCTTATAAAAACGCATATTTCTTACGCAGATTGTGAAGTTAGGAGTGTTTTCCAGACTTTAACGATTCGCTCATAATGATTTTTGAGCAATCTCGTAAAAGCTAACTCTTCTATTTTTTCTAGCTGAAGTTTGCAAAAGACCCATTTTTATTGCCTAGTGCTCTCTCCCGAACCCAACCACCTCCCTCATCACTGCGCCATTTACTTTCCCCTTCAGTTATTTTGTAAACTCTCCTCTTTTTTCTCTGTTTCAAGAGTTCTTATGCCCTCTTTTCTTTTTTTTTCAGAATAACGAAATTCGACCAGCGTCTCTCCTCTTCAGAAGACAAACAGGTAAATGGAACCACTCGTACTTAATCATACTTGGTATATCACTGAATGTAATGTGCATGCTTGCTGCTCATTCTAAGGAAGAAGTGGCGTAGCTGGGAATTCTTTAAGGGGGGAGGGGGTCCATTGAAGAACATGGCGGTAAATTACATTATTTTGTGTACGCCCCTGATAATATTTTATGTCTGCCCTCCAAAAGTAAAAAAAAATTTACAAATCACGAGGCAAAGGGGGGGGGGGACTCCCCCCTTGCTACGCCACTGCATTGGAAATACCATTCCATGAGGCAAATTGGAATTTCGGCTATGAGGTAGGAAGGAATAGTTGATAAGGAAAGCTACGCGTCTGTCTTATCTTCCAGGCCGGAGCTTTTCGAGGGTCGAGGAGTTCCCCTTGAAATCGGCACATAGAAGGTTCCATTGTAAGAAAGCCCATCGTGGTATCATATCAAAAATTTAGCCAGCGTCGAATCCCTTAGTTTTTCGTGCAGAGTCTTTTTGGTGTTTTGAAGCTCGTTGTGCCCTTGTCATGGAGATGAAAAATACATTTTCACGGAATGAAATTTCATTTTCCATGAAATTTCAAAGATTTTTCAGAGGCTGCATCGGCGACCCACAACGATTTTCCGAGAATTCCGTAACAATATTCGACATTTGACTCATTCATTGTTTCTATGGGTTTCATGATATTTTAAGTAATGACATAACGTATTAAATTATCGTAAAATTTCATGTCTGAGAGGCTCATGAAATTTTGCATCTCTGCGCTTCCCTCAAGAAGTGGTGCCCCTACGCAAGACTATCTTTTGGTTTCATTTTAGGCTGCTTGTGCGGGGTCTGGATATTAAGTTATTATCGGCTTTTCGACGTTCGAGGAGCGTCCGTAATGAATTTCGGAGTCCAGATGCGAATGCCATTCTAAATTTGGCGGCTGGCCACAGATGATTTTTACTGCGCTGTTGATGCTCTGCCATCTCTCGGCACTCATCGATGCGTTGCGGGTTGCGGCAGCAGAGAGGGAGGGGGCTCCCCTCCTCCAGCAGCTGCAAAAGACTCGGGGTTTTTCAGTAATGATTTTTTAAGCCAACTCGCGCGCGAAAAGCTCGTTTCAGCTCTGATCGCGATGAGCCTTTCCCTCCGCCTACGTTGTCATGCCGATCATTCGAATCGATATTTTTCCACGCTGAGCAATCGTTACAAAGTGAAGGGTTATTTGAACATATTTATGCTAAAATGAACTATGTGCATAGGGTTTGCGTGTGATATAGTTCCTTTTAGCATAAATACGTCTATTTGAAGAAGGGCGCAACCGCCAAATTTTCAGAATACGATTTTTCGACGGAATAGAACTCTCAACGAAATCGAGGAAATTATTGGAAGGTCAGGACATTTTAATCATAATGGAGAATTTGCTCGAAAAAACTTTATTTATGCATCTGAGAGTGCCGAATGAGCTGCGATCGCCTCATTTCTCATGATTATTTTTGGTTTAAGAAATTTTAGGAATATGGATTTCAAAAAGGAGAAAAAAATATGCCGCTTTGTGGCGTCAGCAAGTGGCATTCCTCATTTAAAAACATGTATTCTAGCAGATTACGTAACTTGAGCATATCTCTTCTAAAAAATGTTTGTTTTAGAAACAAAGGATATTCTCATGGTCAGTTTACTCTATGATTTACTCTTAAAAATAAAATTCCCACAATGTTAGGCACTTGCAAATTCTCCATTGAAGGTTCAACTAGGACTTTCCTCTTCTGTATCTTTAATTTTGCTCAGGAATCCGGATTCATGTTCTAAAGGGTTAGAACCAAATTATATTCGACCTCCTCCGAAAATGTTATGAAATAAGTGTGACTTGACTTAAAAATAAGAAAATCCTCTGTCGGTGATTTTCACCCAATATCAAGGAACGTAAAGAGCAGTCCTTCTAATTTCTCAATATTTGCATTTTTTTTCAATTTCAGCACATTTAGCGTGAATTTATCAATATACGTGTTCTGATGCTCCGCGCGGAAGTTCTCATTTGAATCTGTGAGAACGAAAACACACCAACTCGGTAACTGAAAGTTGACTTGAAAATGCTCACTTTTCACCAAGGACAAACAATTTTTATAAAGGTCGTTGAAGTTACCGTATCTGTTCCAACTTGGACATTTAAAGTGTCCCTTGCTTTTAGGCACCAAAAATATTTTTCTCGGACTACCCTCTTCACCTGCGATGCAGTTTTGTGTGTGTCTTGATTCTTTTCATTTTTTCGAGTTGGTGTGTTTTCGTTCTCACTGATTCATTTGAAAACCATGAACATGGTCAGGGAAATATTAGAGAATTAGAATCTAAGGAAACTATACCCTCTCATAATCAAACTACCTATACTTTTTAATCACAATTAAGCCACTCCAATTTACTCGCCTGGTTTTGATGACATTTTGGAAATTACAAAAGTTTTCTGGATCCCTTGATTTACCGGAGGCCTGCCAGTGGAGCGTTCCCTCAAAGTTGTCGCTTTTAGGGAAGCCGCGGAATGCTTTGGTACATGACCTTAAAATGAAACCTTCTAACGAGAAAATCGTCACTCAAAGGCGTGACATCATTGTTCCAAGCTGGTTTTGGCGAAACAGTCATTTTTTAAAAACATTTTTAGCATATAAATACGCAATTTTTAATACTATGTCAAGTAAACTTCGCAACCCTGTTTTCTCGAAGCTAACAATAAACTTAAAACCTATTCTAAGGTCTCTCATCACTTATTCCTGGAGGGGGGGGGGGGGAGGCGCGGCACCCCTCCATACCCTCTCCAACTGGTGCTCGTAGTTCAAGATCATGCCTAATGCTGACCCCTCTTTAGTCCTCCCTGTCCTATAGCGTCACTTAACTTGAGGATGGCCCCTTCCGCGGTAAAGCCTCATGAGTCATCAATAGTTAGTTAGTTAGTTAGTTAGTTAGTTAGTTAGTATATTTTAAGACATTCAGCGTCACAGGCTATTGAGGTCTTTACAGAGAATTTTTAAAATGGGAGTATATTCGAAAATTTAGGACCGTATTCAATGGTGGTTCGATGTATCGTAATAGAACATAACCCCCTACAACAATTTTAGGCTTTTAGTTGGATAAGCTAGAAATGAGACAATTTTTAACAATTACACCTTCCATTGGCATTTCGTTCTCAAAATAATAAAAAATCTATCACAAAAGACTCGTTCCCTCACTGGAAAAAAAACACATTGGATCTAGAGTCCAGACTCTTAAAAACATCGACAAGAAAAAATACTCTCGATTCAATCAGATTTAAGCTTAAATCAAGAACCAATCCCCTTAATTTGAGCGGATTTCCTTTTGATTTAAGCTTAAATTTGATTGAATCAAGAGTCGTTTTTCTTGTCAATGTTTTCAAGAGTCTGGACTGTAAATCTGATGTGTTTTTTTTCCAGTGCTCAGATTTCTAAATTGACTTTTGAGGCTATGTTTACATGTTAAACCAATCGATATCGATACAATCTCACCTGTTTGATGTATCGAATACAATCCATTAGAATTCGATTCTCATCCTATACTTTCTGAGCGTCTCGTTTGCCGGCACCATAGCGGCAGCACTGCCGTCTCCTCGTGGTGCTTCGCTATCTGGTTTAGATTCGTCTTGTCGAATCAATAGTCAATCTCCAACTATTCACCAATTTCATTTTTGTCGGGAGCCTTTCAAACATCGTTCAAATTACACTCAACGCGCAGACAAACAAGGATGAAAGACCCTTTCACGCGTCTTTCCGGCGCGTGAAGGCAGCCTCCCTCTCTACCGTGCCCAGGAAAAACACCGTATGAGCATTCCAATGCTGCCACATCTCCTCTCAGAACATACTTATTATTGAAGTAAGTTATGATTATTTTTCTCTGAAATATTCAGATTATTGAAATGGAGAATTCGTACGCAAAAATTTTATTGCTCCATCTGAGAGTGCTTAATGAGCTGAGTCAGCTGTATTTTTCATAATTTTTTTCTGACTTGGGAAATCGGAGAAAAATAGATTTGAAAGTGAGAAAATGTGCCGCATTATGACGTCATCTGGCGGCATTTTTCATCTAAATACAATTATTTTGGCAGATTAGATTATTTTGTCATATTTTCTCCAATAATTGTTCAATTTCAAAACCAATGATATCCTCCTACTTAGTTTTCCTAATAGTATCATTTTAAACATGAAATTTACAAAATTAAAGACATCCGCAAATTCTCCATTACAAATTAAATTCTCTGAAAACTTGGAAGAGGATTATGTTCGAATTTTCCCGAAAATTCGTGATTGGTCAAAGGAAATTTGGCAACGTCTGAAGGTTCATATGGCGTTTTTCCTTAGCATGACATCCCTCCAGTCTCGGTCTACGTTCCTACATGGGCGCTGCGCTATTCGAACCATTTTAGTATGCTACTGTGCCATAAGGTGGAACTCCGCGTGATCATTCGAATCTTGCCAAATTGCTCGGAGTGAAGGATGAATATTTGAGAAACCTATGAAACTTAAAAATTGTTCAGCATACACACTCGCAGGTCAATTTGTTTGACAAAGATATAGACAAAGAAGACGAAAGGGATTGGAGAGATCCTATTGGTGGAAGCGGGTGGTTGCAATGGACAAAAGAGGTAGACAATCGACTGACTAACGGCAACCCACAAGAGATCCTATAGTCCTTCATTTTCTCCCTTCGTCTATAGGAACCAACCATCTCTACCTATAGGATCGTTCCATGCTCCTGTTGTCTTCTTTGTCTATCGCTTTGTCCATCCATTTCAACAATCAGCCCGCTGGATTCCAGTCCAAGTCTCCCATGTGCTAGCCATTCGCAAGTCACAACCTCTCATTGACAACGAGGAAACAGGGAGTACATTGATGTTTGCATTTTCCCCGTCCCCTGATGTCTTTGAGTAACCGACGGTTTCGGTCGCTTTAAAGAAAAATTTGGTCGATCAACCAAGTCCATTTGGTTGATCTGGCTGAAAAAAGTAACTCAAAGTAACCATAAACACGAGAATTTTTAACTGTGTGAGGCGCGCATGACGACCGGCCGAGCATTTAAAGCGTTGTGGAATGGTCCATGTGAATTCGCCCACCAATCACATAATTGAGAGTGATGTCATAAACGAAAACGCGCAGTAAGTAACTCTGTAAATCAGTGACGAGGCGAGGCGTGAATGATCGATTTTCTACCTTTCTCCATTTGAAGCTGTGGTATAGAATCGATTATCAAGGTGTTCGTTGCGAACACCGTGTCTATCGATCCTTCCCCATAGGTTTAAATGGCAGATCGATCAATACATCGCAAGGCACGCCACTGCTGTAAATGACTTGGACTACCATCAATCATAATTTATTATTAACGCAGATGCTCTTACTCTATTCGAGCCGAAGTATACGTGACAGCGACAGCAGGCAACAGCCTCGCACATAAGAACTAGATTTGGACGATTTAAATTTTAAAGGAACTATTGTATCTATCCATTCTGATATTGAGCTCTGAGACCCACAAGAATATTCGCATGACAGTGCTCCTGTCATAATGGATCAGTGGCGGATCCCTAGTGAGTCGCATGGAGGGAAGGGGGGCATTTGCTAATGTCGAGTGGGGGGGGGGGGGTGTCTAGGCGGCCTCCCCCGAAAACTTTTAAAAAAATAGGCCCTCCCAGATGAGTTTTCAACAGTTTTAGCATACAATTTGTGCATTCTTTCGAAAGTTTGAAATTGACGAATAATATTGCTTTTAGAGTAATTTTATTCACGGTATTTGGCGTATTTATTTCTGCCGTTTTGAGTGACCTTCGGTTTAGTAAACTTTGGTCACATGAGTCTGTTTTGAAACCATTTCAGTAAATTTTAAAGAGCATTTTTTTTCTCCCTCCCTTTCCCCATTTTCCCTCTTTTTCCCTCTGCAATGGATATAGTTCCTTTTGATTTATATGCGTCCATTAACGGCCAGACACTCTGTCCTGTAGGTCTCCCGTCCACATAGTCAGTACTCTTCAGGAAGTTTTAACTTTTCTCACTTGTCATTGAAAAGTTATCAGGATCTGGTTTGATCCTCCAATGCGGCCACCCCCAATTCACATAAACGGATTACACAATAAATTAGTCGATTAAGATGTATTACAGAACCACGGATTTCCATCTCGGTGTTCGACTATTACCGCTCATACTTCAACTGCTTGAAATTCTTGCGGAAAATTTTAAGAGAATGTTGTTGGAAGAACTCAAAAAGGTCACATAGAATTCGTGTAAAAGCGCAATTTTTAGCCCTTGCGAGATTGAAGTTTTGTGCTTTTGCATCTCAATGGCAATGAAGCGGTCTTCTCTTTTTTCTTAATCGCCTTTTTCTCAGTGCTGAATTGGGATGTACTTCTTACCCCATGTACAGTACCCTCCTGATACAGTACCCGAGTACCCTCCTGATACAGTACGAAAAAAAACAACAAAACCCATTAAGCCATTTGATATTAGTTTCAACATTTTAAACGATGAAGATTATTTGGACCGCGTTAAACAGAAAGGAACCAAGCCACATCAGCTATAGCCAAATTTAATTGGGCAATTTAATTTTTTACATGAAAACGGTTGAGTGGGTTTTCGTGCAAATTTCAGTGAAAATTCTCCGTGGTGCGAAGCAAATTCCTTAAAATTTTCAAAGAAATCCGAGCAACCCTTCTCTTGTAAAAAATTTAATTGCCCAGTTAAACTTGGCAATTGCTGATGTGGCTTGGTTCCTTTCTGTTAAACTCGGTCCATTTTATGTGGTGTGAATTCTCGAAAACTCATACTTACTTAAAATGTCTGCAAAGTTTTCAAACAAAAAGGGGGACAAATTAGTTTAACTCGCGTAGTTTTCATTTTTACCTTTCTTTGGGGGTTGTCGATCATTGTAAACACAATAGGCAAGTATCAGTAGTGGCTGGCTTGCTTTGCGGTAAATCGATTGATCTTCCATTTAAACCTATGGAAAAGGATCGATAGACAGGGTGTTAAATACGAACAACTTCATAATCGATTCTTTACCACAGCTTCACATGGAGAAAGTAGAAACATCTATGTATAAATAATCGACCATTCACGCCTCGCCATTGTGAGTATTATGCGGCACGGAGAATGATTTGTGGCCTACCTCGAAAATTGAAGGAGAAATATAATCGTGAGTAACCTCCATACTCCTCCTTCCTTGCAGCCAAGCCAATGTGGCTTTTCGTGAATTTTCAGAAAACACAACTGCCGTGGAATATATACAGGGTGATCCAGACCACCCGTCCACTATCTTTTTCTCGAAAACGGCGGAGAATTGAGCTTCGGGACGAAAACTTTCATGGGGTAAATCGACCCCAAAGAATCGAATGAAAATATTTTCAGCCCCCCAAAATGGCCCCTTGGGGGGGTTTTTGAGGGGGGAGCCCCCCCCCATTTCTCGCAATTTTCAATTAGAAAGGGTATGTTTTGATTTTGGATTCGGAATCTACGGTAAAAAATAAGAACATTTTGTTCTTTGCACTTTTTCCCTAAACCCCCATTTTTTGGAGTTATGGGGCATTTTGGGGGCAATTTTCAATTCGACGCTGTAAGCGGCCAAATCATCCAAATTTCAAAATCTAAAAATCTCCTGAGAGGAGAGGTCAATACCTTTTTATTGATGTGCCACATGACCCCTGTTGCTCCAAAATTTTGGGGGCCACGACCCTCCAAAAATTTTGGGGCTTTGGAGGGCCATGAGTCGAAAATGTCGAGAGGCAAGGGTATGTTTTGACTTCAGATTTGGATTCTACGCGAAAAGTCACGCAGAATTGATATGGCGCATGGCCTGTTTGCTCCAAATTACTAAAGAACCCCATTTCCCCATAAGAAGCCGTGTATTTTTGGACAAAATAAGGGGTAAAAACAAATTTGAGCAAACAGGCCATGCGCCATATCAATTCTACGTAACTTTTCGCGTAGAATCCAAATCTGAAGTCAAAACATACCCTTGCCTTTCGAAATTTTCGACTCATGGCCCTCCAAAGCCCCAAACTTTTTGGGGGGTCGTGGCCCCCAAAATTTTGGAGCAACAGGGGTCATGTGGCACATCAATAAAAAGGTATTGACCTCTCCTCTCAGGAGATTTTTAGATTTTGAAATTTGGATGATTTGGCCGCTTACAGCGTCGAATTGAAAATTGCCCCCAAAATGCCCCTTAACTCCAAAAAATGGGGGTTTAGGGAAAAAGTGCAAAGAACAAAATGTTCTTATTTTCTACCGTAAATTCCGAATCCAAAGTCAAAACATACCCTTCCTATTTGAAAATTGCGAGAAACGGGGGGCTCCCCCCCAAAACCCCCCCAAGGGACCATTTTGGGGGGCTGAAAATATTTTCATTCGATTCTTTGGGGTCGATTTACCCTATGAAAGATTTGGTCCCGAAGCTCAATTCTCCGCCGTTTTCGAGAAAAAGATAGTGGACGGGTGGTCTGGATCGCCCTGTATGTAGTATCATCACAATAAGCTCTCTGGCTCCCTAAATTTCAATTTTTTTTTCACAGTTCGTTCCTCTCTTCGGCCGCGACTTGTATGATTTTTTCGGCGATTGACAGGTGATGGTCCCTAGGTGAGCCCGCTCTATTAAGGTTTTAGAAATATGACCCAGCTTTTTTTAATTTACTCGAAAAAAATGCACATTCTCCTATTTAAACAATGCAAATGTCGATTATTTGCCGCATTCGTTTCAACAATTCACCGGGCCGATAATAATGATTTTGGCAGCTATCGATATAGGATAGATAGATATCGATAGCTATGCTATAGGTCCCTACATCAGTCCGCTCTATTTAGATTAACTCACGGGGACTTTCGTAATGAGCTTTAGAGGGCCGACGCTCTGGAAAACTGGGATAATCAGGGAATTTGCGACACCGGGAAAAGTCAGGAAATTCGTGGGAAGAGTCAGGGAATCTATGACGCATCGATTAATCACTAACACATATCGCTGGTCTTTCAAGTGTTTACCCTTTCTCATCAAGTTTAAGATTTGTCATCTTTTAACCAGCCAGAACTGGGGAAGAAAGGATTGGACAAAAGACAAATGAACCTGCATCCATCAGTCAGCTGACCAATCGGATAGCACATGAATTTCTGTCGAATGATACCATTTCCCGATGTGACTTTAACCCCCAATTTTTTTCTTTCTCCAATTCTCGTGCATGCCTTTTCCCCTTATTTGATCTCCATGTCTCCAAGCAAGAACGTTTTTTCCAAAGTTTAGTACAAGTCAGCGTATTTATAAGAAAAAGTACCTAGAAATTTTGTACAAAGGTCAGGAGGCCAGGAAATTAGAAAATTAATAGTCGGGCCTGACTCACAAATTTTCAAAAGAAGGTAGGGAATTTGAAGATGTAGAACTTACGGCAACCCCAGAAGGGTTGGGCCGCGTAGTGGCCGCGGGGGCGTGCCTCTTAGTATTGAATATCTCACGCATGGCGTGGCCATTGACGGAGTCCAAAGGCGGCGGAAGCGATGCAGCAGAGGGTGTCGCGGCGGCGTCGCGCACGGAAGAAAGCGCGTATATTGAACGGAATGTCCACGTCACGTAAGTGAGGGATTTTTTCTTGGAGTAATTTATCGTGCCAGAGGACCGGGAACCGGGTAATTGACCCGGTCGACCCGGCGCGACGACCCGTCGCCGACCTGCCTCTGCCCCGGTGATGACAGCGGCGCGTAAATTGAAATCGAGGCCCGTCTTAAGTGGGCACCGAAATTTCGGCCGCAGTTGCAGCCGACCGTCGCATATTGGCTTGCTTGCTCCCGCGGTTGCATCCAACGTTGCCAGGTCCTCACAATTGGGGAAATTTATGAAAATGGCGATGAGCATATCTGGCCTGGAGCTGAAATGCTAAATGAAATTTTGAAGAATGAAAATTTATGAAATTTCGTTTCGCTGAAAGGTGTTTCATTTTCTATTGGATTTTAACGATTTTTCAGAGGTGTCGTGTGTAACCCGCAACAATCATCTAAGAATTTCAAAAGAAACTTCAAAATTTAACGGCTGGTGTTTTTTTTTTTTTTTTTTTAAAAAAAGATCCGAAATTATGATTTTACTGTTTTGTGCGTTTCGTAGCGTACTGAGTCAACTGCATGTTTATAAAATAATTTTATGAAATTTTACTAGTTTTCATTTTATAAAGTTCCGTGAAATTTTGCATTTCTGGCTGATTTTTTAAACTGGTAGCAAAGCGATGACCAAGAAGATAGATTGAAAATGGAGTGATCCAATTGGTTTAAGCGGGTAGTTTTTATAGACCAAGGGGGTAGTGATGGACTAGCTGAAGGTTCTCTAGGGGGTCGCCGTTAAGTCTATTAATTACCTCCTTTATCCATTACAACTACGCGCTTCCCCCGATGAGATCGCTCAATTTTCTCTTTTTCTTCTTTGTCTATCGCTTCAATTTGGCTGTCAATTTCAATAATCAGTCTGCTTAAGTACGTGCACAGGGTGTCCCAGGATTAAACGGCCAGTACTGGAAAAAGAAAAACACATTGGATCTAGAGTCCAGACTCTTGAAAACATTTACAAGAAAAAGGACTCTTGATTCAATCAGATTTAAGCTTAAATCGAAAGGAAATCCGCTCAAATTAAGAGGCTTGGTTCTTGATTTAAGCTGAAATCTGATTGAATCAAGAGTATTTTTTCTTGTCGATGTTTTTAAGAGTCTGGACTCCAGATCCAATGTGTCTTTTTTTCCAGTGAGGCTGCAAGAGAGTGTTCGATATGAGTCAATTTAAGACTTTTTCCCTGCACCAATAGTTTCCAAAAGTACCCCTAGTCGAAGCCACAGCACCTGAAGTTTTGTATGATCATAATTTTTCTGAATTTTCGGCTTCGGTTATGTAGTACCTGCCTTCCTCCTTGGATCCCCTAAAAAACCCCTTTGACTTGACATCTGTGAAGCTATGGATAAATTTGGCGCAATGGACAATGAGATTTCACCATTTTCATGAGCAGTCTTTGCCCATAATTGTTGCCAAAACTCAGAAAAATCCAATGGTAGCTTTCCCTAAAATTTTGAAAAGTTGCAGGCGCAGTTTCGATCGAGGATACCTTTATACTACCTTTATTCAGCGAGAAAAAGTCATATTTGACCCATATAACTCGCTCGTGCATGCAGCGGCCCCCGATGAAGCTCATTTGATAGCCCCTCAGTTCAGATGAATGCCTTTTTTTATTGCCTAGTACTCTCTCTCGAACCTAACCACCTCCCTCATCACCGCACCGTTATTTTTTCCACTAGTCATTTACTAAACTCTCCTTTTATTCTCTGTTTCGAGAGTACTTATGCCCTCTTTTCTTTTTTTTCAGAATGTCGAAATTCAACCAACGTCTCTCCTCCTCAGAAGACAAACAGGTAAATGGAACCATTCGTACTTAATCATGCTTGGTAAACTGCTGGACTAAGGGAAAACGTCGTATGAACCTTCAGGCGATGCCAAATTCCCATAAAACACCAATTTTTTGGCAATAACGTATGAATGTTAGCTTCTAATTTTTCAGATAATGTTGCTTTCGATTTCACCTGAAGTTCCTGAAAATTTCAAGGAAAAATATTCATAACTTTCCTAAAAATATAGACATTTTATTGAAGGAAATTCGGCAACTCTCGAATGTTCACACGACGTTCTTCCATAGCACGGCAGAATATCACTGAATATAATGTGCATGCTTGCTGCTGCTCTGCCATTCTAAGGAAGAATGCTGTGTATAAGCATCAAGACGCGGTCATTTTCTCCAGGCGAAACTACTAAACCACTTATCTCGGCTCGCAACGTCGCAAATTTCCTGTCATACTTTATGTTTTGAATGGAAAACTACTCAACATCAATTCTTGAAAACTTTCGTGATTTTTCCCCCTCGTGCGGAGAGAACTGTAAAAATTTCAAGGAATGATATTGATTTGGCCCCCTTCAAAAAAATAAAATGTGAGCGGGAGATGAGTGAGTCCGGAAGGTTTTTCTTAGCCTCATTTGAATTATAGTTAGTTAGTTAGTTAGTATATTTTGAGACCCTCAGCGTCACAGGCTATTAACATCTATACAGAGAATTTTGAAAATGGGAGTGTACACAAAAATTTAGATTTTTAAATTAAGAGAGGTGAAGAGTTTCTATAAACCAATTACCGACAGTATGTTCATGAATGTATCATTCCAATTATATACTCTCGAATCAGCCATATTCCAATTTTCACATAGCGCCAGAACCAATTTCTTGAACCCAAGAAAAAGAAAGATCTCAGCATAATTCGATCTGCTTGAAATCCGACATTTCAGAGGGGGGGGGGGGGGAAGAAGGAGAAAAAAAACATGCCTCCTTTCAAATAGTGTGCATTTTCCGTGCGACATCGAGATAGCGCCAGAGCGGATCGAATAATACTGTTCACCTATTTCTATTTCCGCGAAACGGTGGAAGATGGCGCTCGCGTCAAGTGGAGGACAACCGGTTCGCACACCGAGCGGTCGGACCACTCCAATGGAATTTATCGCGCAGTTTCTCGATGAGCGTGACAACCGCGCGTGCGTTTAATTGCGGTAAATTGGACGTATTTCTACCAAACGGAACTGTACGCATTAAGATATGAGCCCTGGGACCCATAAGAATATAGGCATAACAGGGCTCACGTCATAATGCACACAGTTCCGTTTGACAGAAATACGTCCAATTGGTGGTCGCATCGTTTGCAGAGTCATGCAGGCCGGAGTGCAGTCATTCCACGCACGTGAGTCATCGCTTGTCGCATATTGCCTCACCCCCCCCCCCCTTCACCCCTCACCCCAATTTCCTAAGTGCTACGGGCGATACTCCGAATACACAACGGAACAAAATTGTTTTTCTGAGAACCTATCTCAGTAGGTGTATGGATTGTAGTTTCGTCGGTGTAAAACAATGCATCATTCCGTCTGCTCAACCCAACTTGGATTGTGAAAATGGAGAATTTTCAGGTGTCTTAAATTGTGTGAATTGCATGTTGAAGAAGAAATTATTGAGTGAACTGAGCACGAGCATATCCTTTGTCCCTATAACGAACAATTTTTAGAGGAGATATGATCAAATTACCCAATTTGCTAAAATTCATGTGTTTGAATGGGGAATGTCGCTTCATGACGTCACAAGGCGGCAGATTTTCTCACTTTGAAATATATTTTCCTACAATGTCATATATTCGAAAAAAATCATGAAAAATACTGCGAAAGCAGCTCATTTAGCACTCTTAGCTGCATAAGTAAAATTGCTCCGTGCATTGAGCTTCTCCATTGAAATTTTCCGCGTCTCAACTTTGGAAGCTTATTTTGAGCTGTGGAGTCGATCATAGAGAAAACCAGAGGCACCATCCTGTTTTTTGCGAACTTTTACATAGAAATCAATACCTATATATAAATTGCAAATTCCAATTCCTGACACATGCAAGAGCTCCATCGCGTCTTTACTGTTCTCTTCGGTAATATGGCATCACAGAGGAGGTCATACACTGAAAAAAAACTCTTGCCGTGGAAGCCGTACTTACGGGCTATACAGACATACCGTCCGCGTTCCGGGCTCAGAGGCCGGAAGTTCCGGGCGTAGCATCCGGAGCAATTGTAGCTACGGCTCCAGCACCCGTAACTTTCGGCCTCTGAACCCGGAACGGACGGTATGTCTATATTGCCCGTAACTTCTTTTTTTTCAGTGTACAGTGCACCATTACTGCGCGGCACCGCACTGTTTCGCGGCGTTTAGCGGGCGGAACTATTAGGAAGAGGTGACGTCCGATTGGTTTCACGTCGTCGAGAAATTCGACCTCTGCCTTTTGATCGGTTTAAAGAAGCCTGTACTAACACAATTCGGCTCGACAATGGATTCCGCGTGCTCGACAGTGCCTCTGGACGGGCCTGCTCTTAATCTATCGACGACCCTCGACAATGGAGCCGAGAATCAATAAGCTCCTGATTATTTGCCCGATCCGACGAAGCTCGCAGACTTATTCTTGTATCGAGAGCACTGTAAATAAACTTCATTGAAATCCCCCGACTTGCGCCCTTTCTCCCGCGCCCCCCCCCCCACCACCCCGTCCCCTTCCCGGCTCGCGGCGGGAGCTTTCATTGGACGGAAGGAGCATGAATAAAGCATGAAAACTTTTCAGAAGCGTCTCGGCGGATTTTTGTCGGGGAAGATTTCCCAGAGTCAGCTGAGGGCTGAACTCAGGCGCGTTCCTCGGAATTCCTTGATCCCAAGTTCGCCTCGAATTCCGCGCCGCCCTCGCCCCCATTGCCAGCTAAGGAGGAATCTCGGCATTTCCACCTCATTTGCGACGCCGGCGACGCTCCACATTGACGCGGATCCCTGAGTTAATTGTCGTATTTTACGTCCTGCGTCGCGCCGCGTCGGGCCGGGCCTCCATGCTGTCGTGCTAAGGAAGAACGCCGTATGAGCATTTGAGAGTTGCCAAATTTCCTTCGATAAAATGTTTATTTTTAGGAACGTAATGAATATTTTTCCTTGAAATTTTCAGGGACTTTAGGTGAAATTGTGAACTAAGTTATCTGAAAAATTGGAGGAAACTATTCGTTAATTTACGATGAAATACGTGTTTTATCATAGGAAATTTGGCAACGCCTGAAGGCTCATACGGCGTTCTTCCTCAGCACGGCGTTTGGCGTCTCATTCCCTCCGAGTCAAAGCTGAGCGACGGCCAAGTTGGGACGTCTTCAGCTTTAGCTTCCTTGCTTCGAACACATACTTGAACAGGGTGTCTAGCGACCGGAAAAACCGGGAAATGTTAGGGACTTTTTTTTGTCGGGAAATGAGGGGAAACGCCAGGGAATCCGCAAAAATTCTGCATGTCAGGGAATTTTATTTGCAAGTCATTTTTGTGTCAGAAAAACGTCAGGAAATCAATTGACACGAATTTTTCGGAAAATGTTTCGCGAATTTTACTCTCGCGGAGATTTCCACCAGAATTTCTACAAATGTCTTTTAAATTTTAAAAATGAGGCGAAAATATCTCGCATAAGGTCAGGCATCATTTATTTTGCTCCATTTTTTACATTATATTCGTAACACTTGAAAAAATGCTTACTTACAGCTAACCAGTTCAACCGTGAATTTTACATTTTCCCCCGGTTTTTTGCCGTTTTTGTCAGGGAATCAGGGAAAAGTCAGGATTTTTTTTTTTTTTTTTTTTTTTTTTGAAAATTGCTGGACACCCTGTTGAAAATCATATGCTTAAGCTCTCTCTCCCCGAAGTTTCATTCTTTATCATAGTCTGTTAATTATTTTGCATTTATTTCATCTAATCGAACGGATTTCTGCTGATCGGAACCAAAGACAGGTGGGAAGGAAGGGGTGCGCTCATTAGTTAAGGGTCGTAAGTATGAATGGGAATTATAAAGCGCCAGTGACGTCAGCGGCGACAGATTCGGGATCGGGGACGAGGCTCTTTAACTCATGAACCTTTTTCACAGTGCTGTTGGCACGCTCCCACGGCTCATGAGTGTCGCGTACAGTTGGCGCTTAGTTCCGTTTGGTAGAATGTAAAATCCCACTTTTCCATTTCTCCAAAAGGAATCACGCCCACTTTTACATTGTTTCTTATCCAGCTTTCTAGAGCACACCCCATCTCTCCAACTCGTCTAGAGTTCCGTTTAGCAAAAATACGTCCAATTATGAATGCATACCAATCTCCATCAGATTTGGTGCATTGCTGATGCAAGTATGGGGGGAAAACGGTTTATTTCCTCACTGGAAAAAAAAATACATTGGATCTAGAGTCCAGACTCTTAAAGACATCGACAAGAAAAAATACTCCTGATTCAATCAGATTTAAGCTTAAATCAAGAACCAAGCCTCTTAATTTGAGCGGATTTCCTTTTGATTTAAGCTTAAATCTGATTGAATCAAGAGTCCTTTTTCTTCTCAATGTTTTCAAAAGTCTGGACTCTAGATCCAATGTGTTTTTTTCCAGTGCTAGAACTAGGGATGGAGGGGGAGGGGGCTCCTCTGAAAGCACTTTTGTAATCATAAAAAAATTACTGTGGGGTTAAGTCTCATTTTGACCCATAGAAAACGTTCCTGGAGTCTGGCAGTTTAACTTTGGATCATCCGGTATAAATGTACTACAGATGAAGGACGAACTTAGGAATTCGGCAACGGCGGGTCATTGCTGAAGCCGACGATTCGAGCTGAAATGCTTTAAGATGCGAGAAGGAGGGCGGGTGGCGGGGGTTGACGGTCGGGGGGGGGGGGGGGGGGGGGGGGGGGGGGGGTGAAGGGCGCACACAGCCGAGTTTTCTTTGAGGCTGCCCCAGGGCTCCCGCGGAACGCTCCTTGAGACGGATTGGGTCCCGCTAAATACTCTCCTCCATTCTTCCTCCAAAGCTGTCTCAAGTTCAAACATGCAAACCAGGAAATTTAAAATTTCCAATGCTCCGCAGCAAATATCATGTTATGGAATATTAAGTTTTACCTCCCCCCCTCTCCTATCCCAGCCCGGCCACAACCCCTTCAGCCTTCTGCTTCCAGCCACTCCGTTCGCGGTATCAGGACAGTTGAGTTTTGCTGTAAATGCGTAGAATTCGGTTCCTTTCTTGCTGGAATTGATGGTGCAAACTAGCCATATCTACAATCAGAGTTTTAAATAAGACTAATTAATCGTTGTTTCCCTCACGAAAGAATGTAATTACATTACAATGTTGCCAGATTTTTCCTCGCTAATTGATTTCTTACCAGGAAAATTTCGAGAATTTCTAAAAAAACTTCACCAATTTTTTTTCTGATCTCGTGCGAAACTCAGACGAATTTTAAACAAAAATTATATATGTTTATTCCTGTAGTAAGTTAGATTAATTGAGTCAATACTCATCCTCAGAGAACTAAAGAACACGTGTCATTCGCTCTCCCATAAGAACACATGTCAAATCGCGGCCGAGTTACATCTATACAAGCGTGACGTCATAGTCTCGTAGTTATGGCCTCTCTTTTCTCGTAGGCAACGACTGAATGGGAACTAAATTTTTCCGTTAAGGAGGTACCGAATTTCTTAAGAATGTATTGAAGAACTACTGTAAAAGTAATGATTTTTGGCCAGCTTGTTTTAGGAGGACACTACTTAAGATTAGTTCTTAGAAATTCAGAATACGACGCAACATAATAGATGTATCTGTCCCATACATGACGTCACATCGGTTTTATCGCGCACCTTCCAGCATCTCTGTAACTGGGGGAATTTCGCTCTTGTCACGTACGTCACGTACGTCACGTGTCCACGTCCGTCACGTCCCACGTCGCGGGTCCCGAGCACCCAGTTCGACGGCGGCGGCGCACAGTGGATCGGGACAATAGGAGAGGTCGGACAAAATTTGGAAATTTTAAACGCTTATAACTCTTATCTATATGTCGCAGGAAATTAGCAATCGCCGGCAATTTGCAAGCAGTTCACATGTTGTTTCGATAACTCGCAATAATGCGAATCGACATGGTATGATTTTTAAGGATTATGGTCTTCAAAGCATCACTCGCCTTGGAGCGCCTTCATTTTTTGTGATACTCTACGCTTTGTCTCGAAGTTAGTTTAGTTGCCTGTCCGATCTCAACCAATTAATGTCACAGAGTTCACTACACGCTCTTCTGAGAGTTCCTATTTCTACTGTTTTTACGGTGAAAAAAGTGTTTACTCACATTAAAGGCAACATAATCAGCGCTCTAATTTTATTATTTTGTTTTTGAATTTTATGCTTTTCTACTTTTATTTATCACTGGCTTTCAAATTGCCGGCGATTGCTAATTGCCTGCGACATATACAAAACTATGAGGTTCTGAAAGTTGTTCCATTGGTTTTCTCGTGAAAGTTCCTTTCAGGGGCACCCCTTGAAATGCAATATTTGACGAATTAAACAGTATTTGCTGTTTAAGTGAAAAATTTCATGTCCGCCCTCTCTGATTGACTCGATCCACTGTGCGGCGTGGGCGCTGTCGTGCAAGGAAAACGCCGTACAAGCATTCAAACGTTGCCCAATTTTTCCCTATAGTTTTTTTTTATCTATATAGGTCAAAAAAAGTAGCGATTTCTAGATCCAGTGAGATCCGAATATCCATCATGCAGGTTGACTCTTACGAATTTTTTTCGGGTGTAGCGATGCGTCTGAGGATTTGTCGAATTCTGTCAGATTCGAGCCTTCAAAAGTCCTCCATTCTTTAAAAAAAGTTCGAAAGTTTTCGTTTTAGTATAGGTACCGCGGTCCGGTTTTCTCTTTGTTCCTTTGCACGGTCATTCACTCCTGTTCCCGCCTCCGCACGGTGGGTCGAGTCAGAGAGGCCAGTCTTGAAATTCATTACAAAAACTGCAAATTTTGATGTTTAATTTGTCTTACTTTAAATTTTAAGGGGTGCTACCGGAAGAAAAACCAATGAAACCACTATTAAAATCTCAAAGCTTTCTGTAAACGGAGTATCGAGCTTATAACGGCTCCAAATTTTGTCCAACCCCTCTTATTGATTCGATCCACTGTGTTTTGCTCCGATAGAAGTCGTGAAAATTTCTTGGGTCGCCTCCCGATATAGAGCCTCCCGAATTGCGGCTGCCATTAAAGGTTCGCGCATTTTCGACCGGTGCTATTTTTCAGGGAGGGATTCCTCAGGCCTGGTTGTACAAAATTTTAGTGATTGATAATACTGAATGACCGATACTAAACGAATTTCATTACAATGTCTGGATGCAACTATTCGGGCTCGATGGATGTCCGTGTCGCATAAGCACGAGATTGAAGGCGTTTTACAATGTCTGGATGCAACTATTTGGACTCCAAGGATGTCCGTGCTGCATCAGCACGTGATTGAAGGCGTTTTGACCCCGACTTGCCATTTTACAGCAGCGCGGCGCCAACGGTGGGCTTCACTGCAAGAATCCAAAATGCCCCAGCACTTTCAATTCTTCCTTCTTACCACAGAGATATCTCCCAGGCACTAACAACTATTACGTACAGGCGTAGGATGTGAGTATCTTCTATGCCTCAGTTTTGATATCATGATGTGCCTCGCATGATTGGTAGAGCAACTATTCACGCCTAAGAGATATCCTCAGAGAATACATGAAAAACTGCGGGCACTCTGTCATTATAGATCCTCGCAGTAAAGCCCGTCGCACGATAAAACGACCTTTTCAGAGAGTTGGACATGAAATTTTCGACTAAAACTGCAAATTTTAATGTTAATTTCTTCACATTAGAAATTGTATGGGGTGCTTCTTGAAGAAAATACAATAAAATCAATGAAACTTCTGCGTTCCTTATTATCATCATTAATGTTTCCACATTTTGCATGACTTCTTTCAGTGACTCGTTTCCCTGAGCGCCGCTGGTGCGGCGACTAGTGTCTGAATTCAAAACGCCTTCACTCCCGTGCTTATGCAACACGGACATCCTTAGAGCCCGAATAGTTGCATCCAGGCTCTATAATGAAAATCGTTTCGTATCCATCTGATGCGACACTGACTGAAGCTTCGATTATTTCTATTACACCTTAACTTAATTCCAGCGTTGGCTATTGTGCCGATCAAGTAATTAAACCATTACTGATTTTCACAACCACATTATCAATTCTCCGGGAAATGCATTGATTTGTCGCCTACCTGACATGAGGGCGTAACTACACTCTGCAATGAACCCTGTCCTCTATACAATTCAGTGTTTTTCCGGGCTCATCGCAATGCATAGTTACGCCTTTATGTCAGCCAAGCGACGATTTAATCGCCGGATTAAAACGGTTGACCTCTTTTTCCATGCCCTTTTCCTCATTTATTCTCATCTTCTTATTTTTCTTTCAATTCCTCCTACATTCGTCTTGTCCCTATTTTTCCCTACACTCTTCTTTCTCTTCTTCCTTTTCCCTTTCCGCTTCTTTTCTTCTTTCTCTCCCTCTATCTCTTTTTCCTCCCTCTCTTTCAGTTCTTCCTCTTTTTCCTCCTCCCCCATTTTGATTTTCCTTCGCATATATGTGGTTTTATGAAAGCGCCGGATGAATAGTCCCTTATTGCATAATATAGTCCATGTTGTTATAGTCCGTAGTTGATGCTTCACGAGAGAAAGTTGTCTAATGCTCTGCGGGCTGATAATTGAAATTGATAGACGTAGCGATAGATATAGGAGACATAGGGAGTATGAAGCGATCCCATTGGTTAAGACGGGTGGTACGATAGACTAAAAGGAAAAATATGGCCTACTGTAGGGTCCCTTGTCGGTTGCCGTTAGTCAGTCTATTATTTACCTCCATTGTCCATTGCAACGACCCATTTCAACCAATAGGATCGCTCCATACTCCTTGTCGACGGTGAAACTACCAAACCTTGTATCTCGGTTTGCGACGTCGCAGACTTCCTGTCATACTTTATTTTTTAAATATAAAACTACTCAACGTCAGTTCGTGAAAACTTCCATGATTTTTCCTCTTTGCGCGAAGAAAAATCTGGGAAAATTGTAAGGAATGATATTGATTTGATCTCCTTCAAAAAACTAAAGTGTGAGTGGAGATTTTTAAACATCGCAAACGAGATACGTGGTCTGGTAGTTTCACCATCGTTATGTCTTCTTTGTCTATAGTTTTGTCTATAAATTTCAATAATCGGCCCGCTGGTGTTGATGCGGCGTTTTACCTCAGCACGCAGCGAGACAGAGCGACACGGAGACGGCACCAAGAAATGGGTCGGAAGGAGAGCCTTGTTTGAGGGTCGTTAATCCGTGTAATCGTGGGGCAATCCTGTGTCATAAAATCGACAAACTCGAACACAAGCTCAAGGCTCTCTTCACGTGAGACGTATCTTATCGGTGCTTTGACGTCTCCGCTCGGATCTTCCGAGTCAAGCCGCGGTTCCACAAACAGCGCGCGACGCGAAGTTGACTCCGTGCGAGTGGAATGAGTTTGAACCAGACCATCTTCAAGACATTGACCATGCAAATGCGTTTTTCATTGGCAACACGAATGCATTTTCATTGGCAACGCGAATTCATTTTCATTGACAATGCGTATTCATTTTCATTGGGAATAGGTATGTTTAAAATCATGGTCCCGCGAATCTACCGCGCGGCCAACACGCGTCGCGCGCTGTCCTTGGAACCGTGGCTTAATGGTTCCTGATAACCCGCGGGACGGAGCTACAACGTAAGTCGTAGTCGCTCGCAGAGAGTCCATTGAAATAAGTATTGGTTTCTTCTTAGAGATATCGCATAGGCGAATGGTAAAATTAGGTATTTTGTAAAGTTCCTTGGCTCGGCAGATAGAATCATTTAGCCGAAACGCTCGAACGCCATGGCGCGGCGTTCGAGCTTAAGGCGAATTTTCGCGAGTGGATTTGGTTAAAGTTTTTAACTCACTGCCAACCTATGTCACAACAAAATGAAATTCCTTCCTGGCGACGGTGTGCCTACTTTTAGGTTTCATGCTGGCAGCGTTGACGACCACATCCAAAACTCTTGACCCACCGCTCGGGTTGAAAAGTGGATGGATGTAAACGTTGGCCAATATTCATCGTGTAATCGTTTTTGACTTCAATCGAGTGTTTTCTCTTTTTTTTTATAACCCAACTGCTCTGGTTGAAAAAGTCGACCCAATCCATCAGGGAAAATTCACCTGTAGTTGCCAGTTAGAAAATGCACGATAGGGATGTGCAAAATGTGCAGTGAGAAATGGATTCTAGATTTTTATGCGATTTTACCAACTGATAACTGTCAAAAGTTAGCAATGACCCCCTCTCCCCTCCCATCCTTAAAAACCGAAACAAAGCGCCGCCATTTTTGAGCCCTAAGCCCCTGCATGGGGCCGAGCGGCCATACTCTCCCTATAGAGATTCTCCAGCTCTAGACAGATCTTAAAGTTTTAGATTCGATGTGTCAACGGCGACGCAAGGTGCGGTTCTGTCTGGGCCGAGGCACCAGAGCAGTGATGCAGAGCGCACCGGTGGCAGCGGGCAGCCATGCCACCGATCACCGGACCCTGGTCATCGGGCCGAAAACAAAAGCGTCAGACATAATTGAAACCCCTTGAACTGGGCAGCGGGTTCACACTCACACATCGGATTCACTCTCACACACCGGCCGCAATTTGAGGCAGACGCAAACAAAGAGATAACGGGAGACCCTCGGAATTGTCTTCGTTCCTGGGGGATCTCGCCCCCCTCGCCCCCACCACCCATCCTCAAGCGACAAACACCGGATGCGACAGCGCACACACATCAAAACGTTCGAATAATAATTATATAATTCGCGTGGGACTGGCACAGTGCGCGCAGCGGCGCGGCGTGCTTTGCGATTTATCGATTAATCTGCCGTTTAAACCTTCGGACAAGGATCGATGGAGGGGGTGTCCGCAACGGACACCTCAATATTCGATTCTTTACCATAGTTTCAAATGGGGGAATATCGATGATCGATTATTCACGACGCGCCACCGAGTGCGCGCGGGGAAAATCGGTGGAGCGCGTCGAGACCGGTGGGAAAAATCCCTGCGATTGTCCCTGAAACTGCGCCAATGCTGCCGTCTCGACGCAGAGCACGCACGACCGGATTTTTAAAATCAAGTTTCCCTCGATCTAATTTACATCTTGCTGAAACGGCTAAGTTTGTTGTGATCGCGAAAAAACGGAGTCGTGACGGAGCTGCAAGCGCGGGAAAAAGGCGTTGTTTCCCAAAGAGGTAACATAGCATCATCCCAACGTTACAAAATTGATTGAAAAGTTCAATTTTTTTTTTTTTTTTTTTTTTTTTTTTTTTTTTTGAGAATATGACTATATCGACGGTGAAAGTCGGCAATCACATAACTCGGTTTGCGACGTCGCAGACCTCCTGTCATACTTTATTTTTTAAACGGAAAACTACTCAACGTTAATTCTTTAAAACTTCCGTGATTTTCTTCTATGTGCGAGGAAAATTCTGCAAAAACTTTAAGGAATCATGTCCATTTGTTCTCCTTTAAAAAAATTACATAGTTGCGGAGATTTTCAGACACCGCAAACGAGTTATGTGATTGCCGACTTGCACCGTCGATATGCAATTCCTGTTGCAATCCTGTGCAAATCCAGGCCCTGCGGGTCGATTTTTAAATCGTTATAGAATGATTCTGATCGATCAATCTCTATTTTGGCAATGTTTTCTATCGATCAACCTCATGAGACAGGAAACATTGCATTCGACACAGTTATCGATTTCTGTATCGAATGCGAGCTTTTTTTCCAAGTAGCAATCCGCCTCTCTTCCTCTGAATATTGCCGATTTTTTTGTATTGGATGATTCTAGAGGCCCATGCACAGGGCTATCGTCCATTTTTTTAAAAAAAATTTCAGAATCTGACGAGACTTTTTATACGATTGATTCGATATGTCGCACGTCAATTCGACCGCGCCAGGAACCGTGACGTGTCACATTAAAATGCCTCTAGATAATCATTGAAAATTTAGGGAGGGATATAGAATACAATTTTCCGCTCTTACACTACGGGGTCAATTTTCGCAGAGACCCTTTAATATACTGAGACTGAGAGTCACAACGTGAATCCATTTCTGATTGGTTCCCGTATTTTAGGCCTCCACAGTGTCACAAACGGGAATAAAGATTACATTTTCACCGATTGCAAAGATTATAATATAGAATGGACCGGGGAACGGGTTCGACAAGGAACAAACTGAATGAGAGAAGGTACGGAGAAAGGAATTTGAGAATGAGCCGATCAAAGATTTCGAAAAACTGCCAATTTGTGTAATATTTATTCCCGTTTGTGACTCCATGAGGGGTTGTCTTAACTCTCAGTATAAAGGGACTCAAAATTTTCCCAGCCCTCGATTCTCGGACTCACCGCGGGGGCGCGGGAGAGAGCGCGAGGCGGCCCGGGCAGGATGGCAACGCCGCAACGCGCCGTGCAGAGGTCGACGGAAATCGTAGTATTTTAATTAGCTTCATTCATCGGCACCGATGAGTATGAATGGCAGGAGCGCGCACCGCCCATTACGCAAACGTGGCGGCCGGGCAGTGGCGCGCCCTGGGGGCAGACGTCGGAAACTCCGCTCGGCCGGCACGAGAGCGCGGCGCAACCGGCGCCGCGACGCCAGTCTCGCTCGATCCGCGCGCGCTCTCGTACGGGGTGAACCGCGACCGCAGAGCCGCCTTATCACTGCATCCTTATGGAATTCTCGCTTATCACTGGCGTCGACACTTCTTCGCTAATCCGGATTGTCGGCGCTTCGCGAGCCTAGTCGCTATTGTCCGCGCACGTTTTTGCTCTCGAAGAGGCGGCTCGATTCCTCGTTGACTTGTGTGCGGGTTCGGCCGTGTTCTCACATGTGTTTCCACAAGTTATTCTACCTACTCCTGCTGTCACGATGATTATCAATACATTCGCTTCTTGAGGAAATCCCCCATAAGTTTCTAGTGTGGATCGGCATTTTTTTTTTATTTCGGCAATATTCTATTTCTTTTCGTTTTTATTGTTTTTTTTTTTCGTTGTAGTGAATAAAATCAATTCCTTCAGCTGTAATATCGGTGCTCTCACCACTGTGTTGCGAAATCAAACCGAAGTGTGTTGAATTTTGAGTGATTTTCAGAGGAGTTCGACCGGAATCTGGAGGGAGTGTCCGCGAAACCAGTCGTATCCTTTCGAAAGCCTTGAAAGCTGTGTACTGCTTACTCGATACGGTTGTGCGCTTGGTTTAATTTTGGTATTGCCCTTTCGTATGCAACTCTGATGCTTGAAGTTCGGTGTTAAGTAATTATTATTTCGTACCATTTTCCGTGCGTTAAACTGAAATGCTCGAGGAAGCATAAGCAAACGCCTCTCCGCCCTCTAGTAAATTTTTAATTTTTTTTCGCTATTGTTACCACGTGTGTTTCACTACCGGAATCAAGATGGATATGTTACCTCACACTAATGTACTCCGAGAGCTGCAGGACATACACGACACAGGATATTTCTGCGTCCAGAACACACTCGAGGATAATTGGCAACAGGTGTGATTTCATATTTACTTACCACCAACGTTGAATAAGCTCAGTCAGACTTTAGTCTAACAGGAAGAAAGGGACGTCGTCAATTCTGTTCAGACGGACCTTATTTAACGATATTCCATAGGTTTCCGCGCTACGATAGCTGATTATCGCTAAAATTTCAACAAAAATTGGCCAGGCTTGTCGCAAGAGGCACTAGAAGCACTCATTCGCGTGGGCCCCCCAGCTGCTATTCAAAGGGGCGCCAAAATTTCTGACCTTCTTACCTATTCAATTTTTGAAGGGTTCTTTTGCCTCAGTTTTTATGTATTTATTTATTTATTTTTTTTTTTAAAGAAAAGATTTTATAAGTAGGCCTCCGTCGGTTTTTTCTGAATATTTATAACTCTGAGTCCTTTAGTAAAGAAAACAAATATTAATTCTTCTTCTCTCCTAGTCTTGATTGTACGTAAAAGAATAAATATCGACTGTAAAACTTTCTAACTAGTAAAGCAAACCCAAGGTTTACTGTGCGGGTGCTGACCCAAATAGCGGTACGCGGAAAGTGAGTTAGGTTTGATTTCCGCTCAAATTCGTTTTCGCAGAATTCCGAACAAAATGTAAATTTACCCCTGATAATAGGATTTTCTTAAATCGCGGCAGCACGTCGCCGTAGCGTGCGTTTCTCAGATCCATCGGCAGATTTCATTGTTTTGGGGCGATTGCTGAAGTTTTAACTTCAGGATTTTTGCATTCCCGTAGCTGAAATACGAATGAATCAACACGCTAAAGGGAAAATCGTGGGCCGTGAAGGCGTCACTTCGTCTTCCGGACGAAGGAACGTAACTTCATTCCATGGTTGCCAGATTGACTCAAACAATTTATTTATTTGACCAAAATGTACGTGTCTAATTTTTATCGAAAACATGTCTGATTTTTGCATGAAATGTGGAGAAAAATCAGTAAAATTATCAGTTGAATATGCCCAAGATTCTCCTCGTTAATATGCAATAAACGACGGGAAATTTGGCAACATTGAAATCAAGTTACGTTCTTTGGCGAGGGAAACGGCGACTTGGAATGCTAATCGCTGGACCGTGTTTTCTTATTCAAATACTCGAAAATACCCACTTTTAGGTCGGAGAGTTGGAAAAAAACTATTAAATCGAATCTCTAGAAATGCACCCCTCCTCACCTTCCACCTCTGTTCTACGCATAATGCTTGTGTAAGCAGCTTGTAGGATTGAAAGGGCATAAACCCACGTTCGACGAAATTACAGTGACAGTACAACTAAGCCTTACTTCTTTAGCTGCCTCCGAATGAATAAAACGAATTTGGCTAAAATTGCACTCTGGGGGGTCCAAATGGGCTAAAACTGAGGAAAACGCATTGTCTAAAAGATTTTTATATCGATCACTGGAAAAAAACACATTGGATCTAGAGTCCAGACTCTTAAAAACATCGATAAGAAAACATACTCTTAATTCAATCAGATTTAAGCTTAAATCAAGAACCAAGCCTCTTAATTTGAGCGGATTTCCTTATTTGATTTAAGCTTAAATCTGATTGAATCAAGAGTCCTTTTTCTTGTCAATGGTTTCAAGTGTCTGAACTCTAGATCCAAAGTGTGTTGTTTTTTTTTTTTTTTTTTTTTTTATTTTTTTTTTTCCCCCAGTGATTTATATAAACGTTCAGTGTGTCTACGAGTCCAGAATTTCCGGAAATAGTACTGATTTTTTAAAAGCGGCCCGTAAGTACTGAAGAAGTGCGGAAATTCTGCAAGAGGGTCCGGAATTTTTGTCATCATTTTCGCAATTTGAGCGAGAACTTCATATTTTTGATAATTTTCGAATTTCGGAAATGGAGGTACTGAAAAAGTACTGAATTTTTCTGTTGAAGAAGTAATGAATTTCTTAGGAATGCACTGAAAAAGTAATGTAAAAGTACTGATTTTTGGCCAGCCTGTTTTAGTAAACCCCCTGACGTCGTCTCTTTTGACATTAACCGTGTCCTCCAAGAAATTACGAACTAGTTGCACCATTGAAGCACAGAGAGTACCAATCCAAACAGGGCTTATAAGACTGAAAAAAGTTGCGAGGGAAGATGCAAAATATACTTTGCCTTCCATGAACTCCAAGAAACAACGATGACATTGAATCGTTTGGTTCCAATCGTTCTGATTCCGAGCCACAATTATTGGACGTATTTCTGCCGAACGGCACTATGTGCATTATGACGTGAGCCCTGTAACGCCTGTATCCTTATGAGTCTTAATGTACATAGTTCCGTTTGGCAGAAATACGTCCAATTCAAGCATTAACTGACACTAATTTATCCAATTGCAAAACCAATTTTTCTCTTCCGTCTGAAAAGTAGAAAAACTAACTTAATTCCGCGTCGATCCTATTAGCTTCATCTAATGAAACGAGCGGGCATCTTTATAAATATCTGTACTTTTACTAGTCACCATAAAATGGGGAAAACCGCAGAGAACGGTCAAGTTTCAGAACAGCCACTCGTGCGTGGAAAGCACGCTCCGCAGATGACCCGAGCACAATTTTGAAGCCCTTTCAATTCCGACCGTATATCCGTCCGTATCCACAGTCTGGCAAGGAAATTGCTCTATTCAAAATCAACCATTTTGTGCATATGAATTATTCATCATCCTGTACATACTCACCCGACGGAGAAAATTGACCGTAAAGATGAGACTATTAAACCAAGAGTCGAATGTTTCCCGTCGTCGTAGCAAATAAACGCATCTTTCGGAAGTTGACGAAACTCGAAGGGACGCGAAACCCTCCGATCTGGAGATTTTGCGTGTGGCACTTTTTGTTTGGAAACATAAAAGAACAGCCGTGCATCAAAGCCCATTTCGACTCGCTTTTTGCATTTTGCATCTCGCAAACCTCGTAAGCGCGCCTCATTGATGTAGACGTAAGCAAAGTTGAAACTCCTGTCTTTCAAACGAACGAAGAACAAACGGACTCAACCTAAGCAACCTTTTATTTGCTTTTCCTTCGCTGCGCCGCACAGGGGATCGAGTCAGTAAGATAGGTCGACATGAAATTTTTGACTAAAACTGCGAATTTTGGTGTTAATCCGTCACATTTCAAATTTCAAGAGATGCATCTTGAAGCAAATTTCACGAGGTAATCAATAGAGCCACTTTTAGAACCTCAAAAGTTTGTATAAATCGAGTTATGAGCTTTTAAAGTTTCCAAATTTTGTCCGACCTCCCTATTGACTCGATGCATTGTGCGCCGCGGCCGGTTCCCTCTATCAGTTTAAACCGCATTATTTTGTGACATGTAAACGTAGGCAAAGCTCTTAAGGGGTAAGCCTGCCTCTTTTAGAAATTTGATACAAAACGTTGAAAAAAAATCCTCAGAAAATCTAGACGATGAATGTAACACTAGGAAAGTAAATTTCCATGCTCTCATGCATAATGGTATGAGGAATAAATAGAAACAACTCTCATGATTTGGAAAAAAAATTTTCATGAAATTTGGTCCCTCATGATACTGTTTTAAACATTTCCTTTTCCTTCGCGATACAGGTACCGTTATCGTAGACTAAATAAATAGTTGAGAATGCACACACACAAAAAAAAAGAAAAAGAAATAAAAGAAAGAAAGAAGAAAAAACCACTCATAATAGATCGAGCCAATGGGAGAAGTCAGACATGATATTTCAGACTAAAACCTGCAAATTTTAACGTTAATTCGTCATATTTTAAATTGAAAGGGGTGCCACTGATAGAAAATTTCGCGAGAAAACCAACAGAACCACTTTTAAAACCTCGATGTGTTGTTATGTTGAGCTAAGGAAAAACGCCGTATGAACATTCAAGAGTTGCCAAATTTCTTCTCAGAAAACATTGATATTTGAAGAACGTTGTGAATATTTTTCCTTGAAATTTTCAAGAACTATAGGTGACATTACCGACAAAATTATCTGAAAAATTTGAGGAAAACTATTCACAAATTGTTCACCTGAAGGTTTATACGGCGTTTTTCTTCAGCATGGCAGTGTTATAACGGTGTTAAAAGCTTTTGAACTTTCCAAATTTTATCCGACCTCTCCAATAATTGACTCAATCCACCGTGCGACAATTCTCTCCTTACGTGGGTATTCTAATGACATTCAATGAGACTTACCATGTCGTTGATCGTGTTTCTGCATTTAAAAAGCTGACTGAATCTTCTCACAACACCCGTCAAACCCTCTCCAATATTGAAATGCACCCGATTTTCTTGCACCCACCCACCCCTCAAGAGAAATGAAGCGAAGTGGAATCCAATCCGGAGCGGGATGAGGGTAGGACTCAATTATTGATGACGTCAGAGCACAGAATCATGCATAGGAGGAGCAGGAAGTAGTTGACCCAAAAATGTAGCGATTACATTCTTATCTAAGCGTCTCTTCTCTCGAGATGGGGGTTTTTCTTCCTTAATGTTCGTGGTGTTTCCCTAGTTATTCGAGAAAAAGGCCAAGCAGCTAGAAAATTATCATTCCAGGCCAAAAGGTTTAGAAGAAAAAAGGGGGAAGAAAAGAAGAAGTGATTCATTTGAAGTGAAGTCCTTTTTTTTGGAAGAAAAGTGGAGTATGTCGGCCCTTCGCGCTTGGAGCATGCAAAATAAAGTAGTACAGTTATATGATCAAATAACCCATAAAATCAATTAAATTTAAGAAAAACGGATGAACAGGAAGATCAAA